>NC_142928.1:133243629-133368629 GCF_046866305.1 Octopus bimaculoides
TATATATAATATATATATATATATATTTGCATATGTATATATATATATATATATATATATATATATTGCATATGTATATATATATATATATATATATATTGCATATGATATTTATATATATATATATATATATATATATAGCTATATGTATATATATATATATATATATATAATATATATATATATATTGCATATGTATATATATATATATATATAATATATATATATATATATTGCATATGTATATATATATATATATATATATATTGCATATGTATATATATATATATATATATAATATATATATATATATATATATTATATTTAATATAGTATATATATATATATATATATATATATATTGCATATGTATATATATATATATTATATATATATATATATATTGCATATGTATATATATATATATATATATATATATATATATATATTGCATATGTATATATATATAAATATATATATATATATATATATTGCATATGTATATATATATATATATATATATATATATATATATATATTGCATATATATATATATATATTTATTATGCAATTGAACGCGACACATCCATTTCCAAGTATATATAAAGACTAAAGCATGAAAAATACATTTTATGAACATAGATGTTGATAATAATACGAATATAATGAATTCATAATATAATAATATATGCATTATCATTCAATTCCCACGTGCAATTCATCTGACTTAGTCCCAAAAATAATAATTTTATTTGAGAATGAAACAGTTGTAACTACAAAATTGAAAATAATACCATAAATTCTAGTCTTTGCTTTAATATATCCATACTTTGCAGCTAATATACTTGACCAAGAATTTCAACTTGTTTGTATAGTTTTTCTCCTTAAAAATAAAACATTTGCATGCATATAGTTTGTGTGTTTAAGTATATGCTTATACATAGATGCACACACACAAGCATGTATATGATGCAAACTGTAAAAACACAACAGATGATTGTGTCTATAATTTAAAGTCCAGCCTTGTCACGTTGTATCACTGATTCCAGCTGACAATTGCATTTAGATTAAACATATCTGGAATACTCAGCCACTTACATACTATTTCAACAAACACCATTCAGTTGATTGAACAACTGAATACTCGTCATTGACAAACCTAATAAATATACATGTTTTATAGATCTCCATCAGTTTCAATGTCCACCACATTACAAAAGTTAAATTTTATCAGTGATTTTGTCAATTTGACAAATGCAGTTTGAAATTGTTCAATCTTAGTTATTTCTTCATTGAAATATAACATTTGTGGTACTAAAACTGCATCTTATTTCAGTTAACCTTATGTAATACGCGCTTTACTAAGACTAACAGTGTAAGACCTCTTTAGTTTTCCTTATCAAGTATATCTCCTTTAGCTTTACAATAACATTACTATACTTGCTTTGTTTGATTGAGTAATTAGCACATGACCATTTTGTTTTATTGGTCATAAGCATTTAAAGGTTTGAGGAACCTGCAGTTTTCTCTGCCTTGTTATCTACACTTTAGCTAACCTCTATAGTCGGCTTGTGTTGATTCCACTTGATATAGCAAATACCACTTATTAGCATTCATACTTCTCTTGCATATGACACTGAAGTGACATTATCTTACTTCTTCCACTGCCATTGGGAGCAAATGTGACATCATCATTACAGACATACATCTTCCAACATAAAAGCATTGTACAGTTTGTATTTTTGTATGTATGTGTACACTCACACACACATAAAAATATCGTTTCTGTTCTTTTATAAACCATTATAATTCTCACAATTCCTTTTATTATCAATTAATTTTTTCACTTTTTCTATTTTTTCTTCAGATCCAATGATTATTTTGATAACTTATTTGCTACCCTGTCTTCATATTCTCGTAAACAAAGAAGATTAACAATCTGTCAGTCAGATGTAGAGCTCTATTTTAAAAAGTAACTCATTTTCCTTTCTCTTTTTACTTTTTGTTTTACATTCATTTCTTCATTTGGCAGAGGGATGTTTTGCAAACAGCATTTTTGATATTTGCAGTACTTAACATCAAATAGAACAGGCATTTTAATAACAAGCTAACATGGCTGTGTTTCATTTTAAGTATTGCACACAGCATTCTTGTGTGTGCAGTACTTAACTAAAGACTTTTGCAGGGTAGACTTCAAGATCCAACATTCACAACTATATAACAAAACAGATTCTACTGTTGCTAAGCTTAATATGTTAAGGAAAGTTGGAGTTTCATACATTGACTGTGCCATACAAAGCCTTCCATGCAGTTGCCTTCTTCACTTTGAGTTTTTGTTTTGACATGTTGACTCAAGACCCAAGTATTTGAAGTCTTTGAATTCCGTCAGAGCAGTGCCTCCTGTAGTTATTAGAAGTGAATGGTCCAGGAGGATATTGTAGCAATGACGTTCATTTTCATGACATTGAACCAAAGGCTAGCCTCACACTCTCTGCTTGAAAGCTCCTGTACCTGCTCTATGCAGTTAAACAGCAGGCTGATGACATCTATATAGTCCATGTCTGTGAGGACTACAGAAGGGAGTCATCTTGACCTGTTAGGCATGATTGTGAAAATTGGGTTCAGGACCTGTGAAATTATATTCATTGCTCTGAACTCTACTACAAATATGTTGGTGTTATTAAGTTGTCTCAGTCACCTCTGCATGAGAAAACCAGTATTATAGAGGTAGCTAATCAAGTATTTGAATACAACTAATAAATCTTGCACCTTAGACTTACATGCTTCAATCTGAGGAATAGCCCCTCTCAGACTAGCTAGAGTTTTACAGGTTTTTGTTTATAGAGAAAACAAAGGTAAGAAGTTGAATTTCTCATTTTTTTCCCTTAGAAAGAAAGGCTGGGTAAAAGGTTTAGTATTGGGTTTCAATAATTAGAAACAATAGATCTGATAAGAGGTGGCTATATCATATAGGTTTGGCTATGTGATTCAGTATTGTATAGTGATTGACTATAAGAAGCAGCCAAGGCAAACTGCATGTGTTTTGTATCTTACAACAAAGGTGAGATGAACACAGCTTGGTTTTCAATTGACCAATGAAATTCAGCTCACTAACCATTATATTGTAACCTTGGGTGAAATACTTAACTCTGTCTCATCATACACTTTTTGTTTCTTTGAAATATCAGGAAGATACTGGGTTGATTCAGTTGACTGAATCTCCTCCCTACAAAAATGGCCTTGTATTTTGGAAACAGAGATTGTTCTTTATTGTTAGAGATTGTTTAACCCTTTAGCGTCCAGATTACTATGTCAAATGTTCTGCTTATTTATTTACATTGTCTTGAATTAATCATGCATTATCCTGTAGCTTCGAGATTTTGATGTAGTAATTAGTTAGAATGACATATTAGTGTAGGTTTCAGGGGCCAGATCTGATTGGACCGAGCATAAAACAGGTAGAGTATTTGGGACTGACACAGCTGGTTTAAATACTAAAGGGTTAATAATAATAATGCTGATGTGGGAATGATGATAATCTGTAGTATCTCAAGTTGTGCCTCAATAAAATTGTTACTTATCATAAACTGATTTAATTCAAGCATTTATATTCTCTCCTCCTTTTTCTCCTATATTCTCTTTTTTCATTTTCTCCAACATTAACTTTGTGTTAAGCTTAAGGAAATTGTTATTATTTATTCATTAAAATAATATTACTTGGCAAATGAAACTATTCTGTCTGGTTCCCAATTGACAATGTTTTGTGTCAGTTAACTTTCTACTTCCATGACTTCCAATTCCAAAAAAATCAAACTTTATGATGCATTTATAAAATTTATATAATGCTGCAGCATTATGTTTCATTATTTCACCCATTGAGTTATAAACAATGATGTATAGTGATAAGTTTGCAGTGAGCTTTGTTCAAAACTAGAAAAGGCATTTAATTTTCAGTTCCTTATAAATTCAAACTCTCATGTTATGCTGATTATGAATAGTCAAGCCATAGAAACAGATATATGATGTGCAGCCCTTTGCCTGTCTTGTGTGTCATATGTGATACACAAGACATATTTCCCTGGCACCCATGCATCATATGTGATGCACATTCTGATACACTCCTCACTGTATTAAAAATTATTTATGATGTGCTCTGTGGATCACATATGATACACATGTTTTTATTCCATCATCACATGTTACCCGCCAACTAAACCAGATTAACCTTCAGTAACTAAAAGTCTGAAAACAAGCATGGGCGTTCAAGACTAACTTATGATAATGCTTTGAACAGGCACAAGATTAATATTCCGTCTGTATGAAAAAAAAATTATATTTCTTTCCATTACTTCCTTATGTATGTCTTACTGTAATTTTTTTACTCACTCTTGTCTTATTATAGTAATAATGAAATTATTGTGTCTAGTGCTCAGGTGCATGTACAGTACATAGAATTATGTACAAAGTACATCACAATCTGCACAGACATAAGCATTGAAATAACTTAGACTTTTTAATTAGTGTTTCACTACCTTGACATACATTTGCACACATAAATATATACCATTCAGCTCTTTTTAACATTTCAGTTAATTATTATTTCAGTGTTGGATTCACCAATGAACACACATCACTCAACTCCTTAATTCGAGAACACTTGTCGCTGGTGGATCAACAAAAGCTAATACCTGTTGCTCGAGCTGTCATACCAAGCAAGAACTCTAAACGCAAAAGTAAAACAAGAGATTCAACCAACATTTCTGCTTCTACTTCTAAATGAAAATCCTGGAACAAGTTACTGGTGCATATTTCAAGTAAAAGTTTTTACCAAGCCATCAGTTGCTTGTGATAATGTACAAAATCTGTGTCATTTAGTACACTCTGTTAGAAATCACTAATTGTGATTTTTACTCATTTCACCTTCTCCATTCTTTTCCTTGGAAATATTGGGATTAAAAATATTCAGCTTTAGATACAAATATCAGAAAAGTATGATATCACTACCAGTCCAGACTTTGTGATCAGATTTGTTTTGCAATCTTTTTATATCCAAATAGCTGTATTAAGGTATTTTTGACACAAAATTCATCTGACGAAGGAATTGTCTGGTAAAAATGGCATAATCTTTCATAAAGCAAATTTGTTGGCAAAGATATTTTAAAAAACTTCATGAAGGATATTTCTGGAAAGTGAAATCATATTCAGAAAATGTTTGCTGTTTAGTAATACAGAATTTTTTTTTTTTGTGAAAAAAATGCAATCATCTCTTCTCAGTGTTGTTTCTATCTTTCTAGGAAAAGGATACTAGGCTTCATTCAATTCATTGCAAAGTTAAACTTAACCAATGCCACTGTTTTCATCATATAACACTGTTGTTAGCAAACTGCAGCTGTTTTAATATAAAGTTTGTTTGTCATTTATAAAATAATGATAAAGACAATACACTTTCTTTAGAAGTATGTATAAATGAAATGTTATAAGAGAGCAATGTAACTGGGAGGAGATGGTGATGTGGAAAGTGCAGTAGGAATGAATACCATAAAGTTAATTAAAAGTAATTTTGTGGGGAAAATTTTCAATAAATAATGCACTACTTGGTTTGCCTATGTAATATATGAAACGTGTGTAATAGTGTGTATAGATATATGGGAATGTAAATGTTTCACTTTGATTATATAATAAACAGGGCTCTATCTCCTCAGGCGTCTTCTAGTAAGTGACAATATGGCCAAGTCATCATTAACCATAGTTATCTGAAACACAGTAGGAGTCAAATGATAACAGTATCAGTTCTCCAGATAAAGAGTTATTTTTATATCTCATGCTGTGCATTGGGCAAGATGATGCACTTCTGTTCTGTTTACTTTGTGACAGCAAAACAGATAACAAATCAAGTGATCAGGAAATGGAGAACAGCAGAAGTAAATGTTAACTCGTTAACATAGGCCAAATGATTGGATGATCTTTGAGGAACTATTATATATGTAAACAAATTTCATTATTCTCCCTTGTAATGACTGTTATGTATGAAAAGTTACCATTGTTATATCTTATTTTCTTATATGTATCTATGATGTGTTTAATACGCCTTCTTTCTAGCAAAATATAAAATAAAATGTTTTATTATAGCACATGCACTATTTTTTATTAAAAACAACTACTTTTTTGTAATATATTGGTGTACTTTTTTTTTTATTTGCTTCATTATTTCTCATCTCTTCTTTATGTCCAAGGATGCTTGCTTGTCTCAGATCAGGTAGATGGAAGAAGTGAGTAAAATTGCTACTCTTAATAGAGATAACGAGATGGAAATTATTTCCTTTTAGATGCACATAGTGAAGTTCCATGTGGTGGTGGTGGTACTCAGAATAAAGAATTTCATGTAATGATTGATATGGATGTTAAGAGGCAAATAATTCCAAAAGAAAAGTGAGGAGAAAAGAGATGTGTGGTAAGAATAGGGTCAAATTGAAATGCTATGTCCTGAAAAACAGTTAATTGTAGCAGTGGTTGCAGAGGTGGAGAAAGGATACAATGTTAGGACAAAGAGTGAATGTTTTCAGTAAAAGAAGGTTTATTAGTTAAGTTGGTGCAATGCCTAGGCACAAGAATAGTATTTCATAAGAGTTATGCTTTGTATGGTAGAGGAGAGGCAGAGAATAACACATAGAAAGGGTGAGAATAAAGGCTGGAAGTGGGATGAAGGAAGGAACTTGTTGCACAAGAATAAGGGGATGTAATATGTCAAAGAGGAGTGGTGGTTTTTTAGAGGGGTGTAAGGAGATGAATTGTGGAGAATAGCTTGATAGGGTAGTATGAGTGTAGGGTCAATGCCCAGCTTGTACCAGCATAGACAAAATGGTTTTAGGATCTCATATTTGCCATTATGAATGGGTTTTCTCAAGCACAACAAATCGCCAATCTTGACCCTTTATCATCTCTTCTGTGAGGCTTTGCATTTTGAGATCAGCCTTCACTACTTCATCTCATGTCTTCTTGGGTTTTCCTTTTGCACAAGTTCCATCCACTTTAAGTGGTTGACACTTCTTTATGCAGCTGTCCTCATCCATATGCATCACATTACCAAACTAGTGCAGTCTTCTCTCTGCAACAGATCTGATTCCTCTTATGCATAGTTTCTCTCTCAGTACATTAGCACTGCCATAAACGCACAGATATTACACATTCAACAGAGTCTCTAGTCTTCACATGTCCTCAGAGCCCATGTCTCACTACCATGTATTCTTTTGCTTGTACACATGCATCATACAATTTGCCTTTCATTCAGATAAATTTATATGACGTACTTTCAGGCAGTTTCCATCAACCAAATTCACTCCCAAAGCATTGGTTGACCTAAGGTTATAAAAGAAGACACTTGCCCAAGGAACTGTGCAGTGGAACTGAACCTGAACAAAATGGTTGCAAAGCAACCTTCTTAACCACACAACCATGCCTGCACTGGAATATTTTTGGATAATTTTGTTTAATTGGATGACAGGACCATCTAACTAGTTTATTTTTTTTATATATATATGTAAGTAAAATCAAAGGATAAAAATAAAGTTATTTATAATTCAAAAATTTGATTTATCAAATTATATACAGGTGAAATAAATAGAAACTTATGTAACTGTTTTCTTCACCATTCATAATAATGGTTTCATATTTTGGCACAAGGCCAGCAGTTTTGGGGAAAGGGGCATGTCGGTTACATTGACCCCAGTGCTGAGTACTTAGATGTGTAAGAATAGATACATGTGAATCTTCTCAACATATATGTATGCACACATGCACAAACATGTATACACACACATATGTAGGCACTTGTATATTATAGTTCTCAATAGAGTGGTTATATCAATCAAAGTATACAGTATTATAGATCCATTTCAGCCAAGCTAACCAGTAGGTTTTGCACTGGCAATAAATAACCAGATAAGTAACACCACATACTGTTATCTAATATCTGATTATTTAATACCCAGTGCAAAACTAATTATTTGTTAGATCAACTCACAAGTATCTTTTGTTCAGTCTGTCTCATCCTCCTTACTATGTTCCCTCATGTACTGATCAACAGTATATTCTGACTGTTTTTTGTCACAAGTATTTTTTTGCCTGACGAGGCCTTTAAGAAGAATCTTAGCATCTTTGATGTCATTTTCAACAATATCAAATTTTGAAGGTTCAGTTTGACCTTTCACCTTGTTGATGAGTCTAGTATAATTCAAGTCATAGGCTTGATATGTAAATTGAGTTGTAATGCTAGAAGAAATCTCATCAGAGTCTTCACTGGAATCTGACGCAGGAGTCTTTTCTGTAGTAGTTGTATTTGAGTCATATTTAACTTCTAAATCATTGTCATCAATTTGATTTTGCAAAGGCTTCTGTCTATCTTTGAGTATCACTTTTGGTTCAGACTTGAGTAAATCATAGTCTGAAGTTGATTTGAAATCAATACCCATATCGGCCTCTTTTAACAGTTCCAGTATCTTTACGTAGTTTACACTGGATGTATCTGGCACAAATACAATTGGTGGGACGGTACCAACTAAATGGTAATCAATCAGATGATGTCTGTAATTATACAAAGAGTTTTGGAATTGTTATATGATATGAAACCAAACATTCAAATTGTTTTAAAGAAAAGCATGGGAAAATGTCTTTTACTATAGCTTTGTGGGTGAAATTGGAGAGAGAGAGAGTGACATTTTACAAAATATAGTCAATTAAATGTGCCAGTTCTTAGATGAACATCACTACCTGGCTCTTAGGTGCCACTATGTTCAAAGCATTCATACTAAGTCCCTGTTTTGAGGATAATATTTGTTTTTTGACTTGCTTCAATCATTGGACAGTGTCCATGCTGTGACACCCCTTCATGAGTCAGTACCTGTTCTGTTGGTCTCTTTTGCTGAAATGTTATGTTACAGGGATGTAAACAAACCAACAAAGATTGTCAAGTCGTGGTGGGAGACGCACACAAAGACATACATGTGTGTGTGTGTGTGTATATATATATATATAAATATACGCACGCACACACACATATGTAATGGGCTTCCACACATTCCCCATCTGCTAAATTCACTCACAAGACGCTTACCCAAAGTGCTGTGACTCAAAACCACATGGTTGCAAAGTGAGTTTCTTAACCACATAGCAACATCTGCACTTTAAAGTGGATTCCCCCCCCCCCCCCCACTTCTTCCAATAGTCTCAAAGGCCCTGCCAAAAGGTATGGCTAATATCCTTTCCTCTTCTATAAGACATAAAAAAATATCCCTAAAAATCAACCATCCAGAACCCATGACCAGATAGTGAAACACATCTACATATCTCTTCTAACAAAGAATGTGGAAGAAATGAGAGAGAAGAACTCAGTGATGGAGCAGGAAACTATATATTGAGTGATGTCAACCATTTAAAATTTTGATTTTATTGACTCAATAAAAGAATCAAGACTCATTTAAATGAATCTATGTGGCTCAGATATTTTCAATGTTTCTTTCACTAACCTTTAGCTGCCAAACTTGCATTTTTGGATGCTAGTCTTTAAGGAGTTACAGTAATGTCTTAAGGTTACAAAAGAATGGCTTCGAATTTCCGGGAAGAAGTTTAATATAATTAACTAAACTCAGTACTTGAATCTGTTTATCTTTCAACTTCTCGAAGATAAAAGGGAAATTTATCAGTATTTGAAGTCTCGTTGTTAAAAACCCTTAACTTAAAGAAATTCAACTATTTAGATAATGATTTTTTTTCTCCTTACAAAGGGTGTAATTTTAATTAGTTAAAATTTGTTGCCTCACTCTATTAAGTATGTTAGCAACCATTTTACTATCTTTTCATCCAATTACAATTGGAAAAACATTTCACTGCTTAAGTACCTCCCACTGTCAGTTGGTATAACTTTTATACCAAAGACACACACATACTACCACCACTACTGCCAGCAGCAGGTCAGCTTTGATAAAACATCATAGACAACAAAAGAGCAGTAAAAGGTTATATTTTTGCTTACCTTATGGAATAAGATTTCTTGGTCAGCATATCCTGAATAATATCATCTTTTTCTGTTCCTGTTGCCACCCAGTAAACAGTCACAGCTGTAAAGTCATTATCAATCTTCACCTGTAAACAAATACTGATTTATTATTATTTTTTTTTTTTTTGATTTAGCATAAGGCTATGTTTTCTTAGGTTCTAAGTCAATTGAATAAAATTAATGGTAATTATTCTTACTTATTTTACTATAATTTCTAGCATACATATCAACATGATATATAGTATAAACATTCAAACTTGCTGCATTTCACATGGAATTTTTGGTCCTGCAAAATCTTCCTGATGTATAGGTAGACCTACCCTTTATCAGCTGTAAATTTTGACATGTATATTGGAAAATACAGTTTTATCTTAGAGGAAGACCTATGTAGAACTAAGCCGAGTACAGTAAAAGAACATTATCCTCAGCCTTGTCTGAAAATCAATATCAAATCTTTACTTTGAAACATGATATATTTGCCATATGTTGTAAGGAAAAACTATCAACACTTTTACGAAGCATAAGAGATTATTTTCTTGTTTTTCCACCTGAGCTAAGTAACCATTTCAAAAATCTCACAGATTCATAAGGCTAATATTGACCTCTGGTTCCTGGAGCATAAAGTAAAATAAGACAAATTTCCTATTGGGTAGGAACAAACTACATTGCAGGAAATTTTCCCAAACAGATGAACAAAAGCAGGCATAATTAAATGTGCTCTTTTTACAGTAACACAGTAAAAAATGATTCTGGATGATCTATGAACCAGTAGTTCAATACCTTAGCCAGTCTTCCAAGCCAACAAGAGTTGGAAACAGAAATTAATTAGAATTTCATGGATTGTTGCAGAAAGAGATATACAATTTGGTGTTTTTGTACATACCAAACCATCATCTCTAATATGTAACTAAATTCTTATAATTTAGTTAACAGAGTTGAATTACTAAAGAAGAGTGATATGTATAAAGTATTACTAGAAGTAATGTATAAACTTGTTTCATAAACCCTTAGTCCAACAACTTACTTATGCAGTATCTATAACTTATTGTACTGACATCATTGAAGAGTCTTAGGGAAAAAGCATCATATACACAATCATCAGAAATCTAGTAACATACATGCATGCATACCAGGTCAAGTCAAAAGTTTTTTTTGTATTTCAAGCTTTAATTAATAGTTCAAACAAATTACATGCAAAATGTGTTTACTCATCAAAATATATCTCATCATATTTTATTGTCTGTTGACATTTATGTGTCAGAAGCTGAATTCCATGCTTGTATCATTTGATTGTTTTAGAGGCAAAAAAAACTACCAGCAGCTATCTTCAACCTCATCCACATTGTTGAACTACCATCAGTACAGGAAATAAACCATGGCTTGAAAAAAGGTGGTAATGCAAAAAGGTGATAGTGCAAAATCTGGACTGTAGGTAAGGATGAGGCAGCACTTCCAGCCCCTCAAGTTAGTACTTGGTCACATTGGCAGAGTGTGTTGGGAAACTGTTATGCTGTAGGAGAGGGTGACTTCGATTGATCAATACTTGGTAGTCAACTTTGAAAGCATCATACACTCACTTCAGTTGTTGAGCACAGCGGTTCACAACATGGCCATCTGGGACAAGCTCCAAGTGCAATATCTCCTTGAAATTCCACCAAACTCACAACATGACCTTCTGTTCAAACTGCACTTATTTGACAATAGGTTCTGATACCTGGCCGGAAATAAGCCACTGATTTCTCTTATTAGGATTACACAAAATAGATATCGCCAGTTACAATTCGACTCCAAAAATGGTCATCTCAAAGATTTACCAGCAGTTGTTTGCAAATGTTCACAATTCATTTAGTTTTGTCATTGGCCATTTCATGAGGAACTTCTCAACAGCATCTGTTCACAAGGCCAAGCTTATGAAGGAGTCGATGATGCTTTGTGAAGGATCAAGTTCTGCTGGCAATGTTCGAGTGTTTGTGCTTGGCAGTCATTCAACCATTTCAAGCAAGACCTCATCTATAACAGAAGGGCTCCTTAACATGTGTTTGTCTTCGAGGTTGGTGTCACTTTCCTTGAAATGTCTGAACTAGTTTTGTGCCACATGTTTGTTGACAGTTCCTGAGTCTTCCACATCTAGTTAATTTCTTTTGTTGCTGTCCTTGCACTCAGTCCTTTTCCCCTCAGGCTAACCAAAGCCTTGCAAGTAGATTTGGTTCATGGAAATTGAAAGAATCCCATCATATATGTATGTTTATATTATATTTAGGTCACAATATATGGATTCAAGTAATCCAGTAGTACTCATAAAAAAAAAACAACTCCTTAATGTATCATTCTACAAAACATAAGATATATAATATGACAAAAAGAGGAAATCATAGGGAGTGTATAAAGTGATAAATGATGAGAGTAACAGTATGATGAAAATTCATTTAACTATAAGAAAATTTTCATCATACTTGAGAAGTGGCTGTGTGGTAAGTAGCTTGCTTACCAATCACATGGTTCCGGGTTCAGTCCCACTGCGTGGCACCTTGGGCAAGTGTCTTCTACTATAGCCTCAGGCTGACCAAAGCCTTGTGAGTGGATTTGGTAGACGGAAACTGAAAGAAGCCCGTCGTATATATGTATATATATATGTGTGTTTGTCCCCCCAACATCGCTTGACAACCGATGCTTGTGTGTTTACGTCCCTGTAACTTAGCAGTTCGGCAAAAGAGACCGATAGAATAAGTACTAGGCTTACAAAGAATAAGTCCTGGGGTCGATTTGCTCGACTAAAGGCGGTGCTCCAGCATGGCCACAGTCAAATGACTGAAACAAGTAAAAGAGTATACTATTCTTGTCATTTATAACTTTATATATATATATATATATATATATATTCTGAGCACATGGGTTTATATATACTCTTGTCAATGTTGCTTCCAGGCTTTTTGAAAAATATTACCTTGCTTGGAAACAAGTGAGAGTTGGCAACAGAAAGGACATCTAGCCATAAAACAAATCTGCCTCAACAAATTCTGACTGACCTACGCAAGCATGGAAAAGTAGACATTAAATGATGATAAACTTTAAGTTTTACACTTCAGTAAAACATACCCCATTTAACAACACATGACATTGAAAAAGTTATACAGTGCATTTCAGTATTAAAGAAAAGAGTTTAGTTAAGAAAAATGAACCAACTTTAGAGATTTCAACGCTTTCACTGATATTTTCATGGTCAAATTCAATAAGATCTGAAATATAGTGATAAAACACTTTGCTGATCTGTTCCAATCGTTTCTGCCTGAAAGGATTAATTTTTTTCTTAGCAGGACCAAAAACGTTTGGAATGTTCTGGAATGAAGAAAAAGCAAACATGTTTATATATATATAAAACTATAAAACAGAGTTTGTGTGTGTGTGTGTATGTTCCTTATGGATTTGAAAACTGAGTTGCCAATTTTGACGTATGTGGTATCAAAGATTCAGTAATCTTTTGGCTACCAAATAAAGTATGTTTTTTGTACAACCATTCTTTTTTACTACATAAATAACCTTGAAAACGAGATCGGGTCATAAAATTTTGAGGTCTTTAGCTAAGGGGGGCAACTCTGTCTGAACAATCTTTACATCTTAGAGCGTAATGAGAAAATGTTTAAAATATATGGAGTTTTACCAGGGAATGAAACTTCGAAGATATATCATCAACTTTATTAGTATTATTTAGTAGATAATCTTTTATTGTGAAGTATGTTTGTCTGTGTTTTGTTTAGCCTAGAGTTGCCTCTGATGTAGCAGACCCATCACATAGTCTTTTTTTTTTTTTTGTCTGTTTCTTCCTGAAATACTGTAAATCTATGTTTTTCTTTTCATGAAAGGGTGTGTTTTAAAAGAGATTTGGCTGCTATTTGCAGTAGCTCAAGTTACCGCAGAGACACCTGTGTGTGTGTGTGTGTGTGTGTGTGTGTGTGTGTGTGTGTGTGTGTGTGTTTGTGTGTGTGTGTGTGTGTGTTTTGTTGTGAAAAAAATACTTTTTCTCAATATTTTGCACAATAATTTAAGAAATTTAGACATCTTTCTTACTGCTAACCATTCAACTTTAAATTACAATTGTTAATTGTTAGAAATCAAGTAGACTGAGATGTACATATAATGTTATCATATAGAGTGGATGTTCAATATGAAGTTTTGAACTCATTATGTTGTGGTTAGTAATCCATTACCTTAAATCTGAAGCCATTAAGTCTTTAAACATTATTTTAATGGGTTTAGTCCTTCAAAAATTTAATTGATCATACTGACCTCAGTACGTATTTCAATCTGGCATTTATTTTATAGATATCTGCTTGATGAACTGCTAACTTTGAGACATAGTGGGACACAATACTCGATTTAACAACAAATGTAAACACACACACACACATTAGGTGCAAGAATGACTGTGTGGTTGAGAAGTTTGTTTCCCAATCACATGGTTCCACGTTCAGTCCCTCTGCATGGTATCTTGGACAAGTTTTGTCTACTATAGCCCTAGGCCAACAACAGACTTGTGACTGAGTTTGGTAGATGGAAACAAACAGCGCTGTTCATCAGAAAATGACCAAAAAACATGTTTATAAAAAGACGTTTGCTTCATACTCCTCATGTGCTGATTCTGCCCATAAGAAAGGAACAAATAATACAATGTGGTTGTAGGTCATAACACCTGGGCAATACCGGAGTGCATTGCTAGTAGAATATATTCCAATATTTAAAACTTTTATTTAGTAAACACCAAGTATTTCATTATATTTGAAAATTCAAAGTGACAGTGGTCAAAAATATATCATTAAGTTTGTTCATATTTTTTATTTCAATCTCTGAAGAGATAAATTTATTTACTTTCAATCAGAATAGATACCACTAACCCTAATCTAATCTTTGGAAACATGCTACAGTATATGTTTCATGCTACAAAAGAGTAATCCATCTGACCCTGCCAGCTAAGGCCTTATCACTCAAAATCTAAGACATGGAAACAATTGTTCACAAAGACCTTTTCTATCACTTTGAGTCTCTCTCTTCCCCCTCTATGATCAATATGGTTCCCATTATGCCAGATCTATTGGAAATTTGCTGAACAGAGTCTCTCACATTAGAGAAATTCAAAGCAATCAATTATATTATGTTTAACAACTTCAAAGCCTTTAACAGTGTTTGGTATGCAAACCTTGTAGTTAGGTTGCTTGTCTATATTCCTTATTCAATCTTAATTCTTTATAATGGTAGCTCTCTGTCAGACTGCACCACTGCAAATATACTGATAGGTATTCTATCCAAACATCCACATCATATCAACTCTAGTGTACCCTAAAGTTTGGTAATGTCTCTCACACTTCTCATTCTGTACATTAACAACTTATTTGCTTCACTCTAAACAACAGAATTCTTTTTAACCCTTTAGCATTTAAACTGCAGCCTCACAGCTCATAACCATTTGTTGTATGCACTGGTATGGACATGTCCTCCATCTCCCACTAGATCATTCCACCAGGACTTTACTCTTATTCAACGCAGCAGCTGCAGGCTGAAAGAGGCCTCATGCCAGGCCCCACACTAGATGGATGGACATGATGGAGAGGAAGATTTCCAGAAGCTCAATGTCACCTTGGAGGATGCAGAGGGGCTGACACAGGACCACAAGCTATGGAGAGCACTGGTGGACCTGGTCAGCTCTATGCATGATAACACCTCTGGGACCACTAACTTGGAATGACCCCAGCCCCATCAAGCAAAAGCATAAAATCAAAGCAAGAAGAAGCATATATGGCCCAAATATTCTACTTCTTTTATGTTCAATCCAGTCAGAGCCAATCTCTGACACCTGCCCTACAATATCATTCAAAAAATAAACAATCACACCATTGAAATTTGAAAGCTATGAGACAATGCATGATTAATTCAAAACAATTTGAATAAATAAGTGTTACATCTGACAGAATAATCTGAATGTTGAAGGATTAAGATTTTTGCATACATGTGTCATCTATGACAGCTTCATCTCTTTCAATAGACAGACACAATCACTACACATATCGAGTGAACAGTCTTGAACATCATCCTCTCTAGTCATGAATGTACATCCGAAACATTTGAATGTCAGGTCTCAAAATTCCTGTTATGATGACTTCACATAATACATGACAGTCAACCCTGTAGGCAGCTCAAATTATCATGAGAGTCTTTTCATACTAGATAAAATGGTGGAGGAGCAGTCACTAATACTACTTTTGAAGAACTCCTCCTGGATGGGTTGCTAGTCCATCACAAGGTTAACTCCTGAGTGAACTAGGGTAATGTGAAATGAAGTACCTTGCTTAAGGACACAATATGCAGCCTGATCTAGGAATCAATCACATAACTTTATGATTGTGAACCAAACATCCTAACATCTAGGACATGTGCCTTCATTCACACACATGTAGCATAGCCAAAACAACATCAGACACCACAGTTCCTCTTTACAACCTGAAAATACCCAAACCTATCCTAACTCCCTACAAAGCTGAAATAAAAACCAATATTGGCGTACTGCTGTGATTGCAGACACGAACATCATAAACCAAGAAAGAAGGCCATTCAACTAAATGGCAAAGGTTTACTCACCAACACATTTCAATCACTAATACACAGGCTCACAATTCTCTCTCTCTTTCTTTCCCTCTCCCTTTTCTATTGCTACTACAATGGCTTCCGATACTCTGAACTAGCTAGCTGCATATTCTCCCATGCAAGCTCACTGTCTTTTCCACTCATCACTCTTATTCTTTTTCATCTTCCAGATTCCACACTGAACACTTTCATAGTCCTTCCTCCTTACATGTGCAACCCATTGGAAACCCATCTGGTTTTTCATACTGATGATGATCTACAAATGTTCAAACTCAACATCAACCACACCAATCTCACCAGGCTGTGGATCACCCTCTTCCACATTTAATTAGCTTATATTAGGTTGTCAAGAAAGTTCTTGAGGTTTTTAACCTTTAAATTCAGATGCACATATTTTGGCTCAAACAAAACTTTATTAATCGAAATAAACACCATCAGAATCAACACATTTTTGCCAACACAAAACAAGTTTATTTATGCCAGTAGCGTAAAAATCCTGCGTTCTGGTGGCGATGAAGTCGTTGAAGGCGTGTTTGGCATCG
Source organism: Octopus bimaculoides (assembly GCF_046866305.1). NCBI lineage: Eukaryota > Metazoa > Mollusca > Cephalopoda > Octopoda > Octopodidae > Octopus > Octopus bimaculoides. The sequence goes on from NC_142928.1 coordinate 133,260,856, forward strand.
TCTTGGTTTTTGAAGCATTTCTCATGCAGGAAGTTGTGAAGATGCTTGAAAATGTGGTAGTCGGTAGGCAAGAGGTCTGGTGAGTATGGCGGATGAGGCAGAGTTTCGTAGCCCAATTCATTCAATTTCTGCAGAGTCAGTTGTGCAACATGCAGCCGAGCGTTGTCGTGGAGAAGAATTGGTCCTTTTCTATTGACCAATGCTGGCTGTTGTTGGAGTTTCTTATGCATTTCATCCATTTGCTGACAGTGCTTCTCCGCCGTAATGGTTTCATCTGGATCCAAAAAGCTGCGATGGATGAGACCAGCCGCAGACCACCAAACAGTTACCATGACCTTCTTTTGGTTCAACTTTGGCTTCAGGAAGTGCTGTGGAGCTTTGTCAGCATCCAACCACTTAGCTGAGCATCGCCGGTTGTCGCAAGGTTATAGTAAAAGACACTTGCCTAAGGTGCCACGCAGTGGGATTGAACCTGGAACCATGTGGTGGGAAGCAAGCTTCTTACCATACAGCTACGTCTGCAAGAATACAGTACAGTAGCATGCCATTTTATTAATGACTGAATTTTCAACTGGTTGCTTGGTACTTTACTGACTGAGCCGACTATGTCTCATGCAGGATCTCATAAATGTGATATATTGCATATAGGTTTATACCTGTCACCAAACTCAACTCACCAAAATTAGTTTTCGATGGGAATTTAAAAAAAATTATGATAGAGAAAAGAAGAAAGAAGGACTAATTGTTAGCTACTTCATCTAAATCAAAGTTATAACTTACTAGGTGGTGAATTTGCAAAAATAGTAATGTTTAGGATCAAATATATCTTGGTATTTAACTGCAACTCTCTAAGTTCTAAGTTCAAATCCTTCTGCAGTTGGTATCAATTTTACTCCCTCGGGGGTTGGTTTTTAGAGTTTAGCACGATAGTAGACTTTATCAAGCAGACCCATTATCAAAGACATTCCAACCACAACTATCCAGTTTTTTTTTCCAGCATGGTATATTTAGAGTACATTATCAATGTATCTCTTTGTGTTTTTTTAATATGATAGGATGTAATTTGAGGGAAATTTGGCAACTGTTTCTAGCAGACCAACTGATTGTGTGAATCTCTCTCTCTCTCACTGGGATCGATATGCTGGTACAGCAATCTCCCTCTTAAGTACACAACTCAAACCTAACCACTTGTGCATACTTAGCTGGTAGGTGCATACATAGCAACAGCATTATTAAATCAGTTGCACAAATGTATGCGTGCCACCAATCACTACAAGACTCATGTATGCACATGGTTTTAGATCATATTTGACTTTGCATGACATGTTTAAACAATAAACTTCACAAGATATCACATGCCTTGAGCCGTTAGTACTATTTAGATGTTCATCAATGTTGCCATAGAACAAATTGTTGATAAACTTGAACCGGGGATTCTTGAAGATTTTGTGCATACTTATCCGGGATGTGTACTTATCTGGGAGGTTACTGTATTATATCCCACTATTCCCATACATGTGGGGGAGCATGACCTACTGTTTAAGGTGATGCACTTATGATTGTAGAATTGTGGTTTCAATTTCTGGACCGGGTACTTCATTGTGTTCTTGAGCAAAACACTCATTTCCCATTGCTCCAATCCACTCAGCTAACAACAGTGAATAATCCTGCAATGGACTAGCATCTCATCCAGAGGAGAATATTTATGCTACAGAATCTGGGAAACTGGCCTTGTGAGCCAAAGGCTCAAGAAAGGTCTTTGATCCTTTTTTTCTCATATCCCCATATACACATACAAATTCACTTTTTGCCTTAGTAAGGATCTAGTCCAATAACGGTTTCAAATTTTGACACAAGACCAGCTAACTTTAGGTGAGGGGATCAGTCGATTACATCGACCCCAGTACTCAACTGGTACTTATTTTATCAACCCCAAAAGGAGATGAAAAGCAAAGTCAACCTCGGTGGAATTTAAATTCACAACATAAAAACAGGCAAGATGCCACTAAGCATTTCGCTTGACTTGCTAACAATTCAGCCAACTTGCTGCCTTGATCCTGTCTAATAATAACTCAATAAATTTCAGCTAGGATTCAGGACTGGGTAAAGTATATCTATAACTTTAGTAGGGATGGTAAATAGTAATAATCAACAGAAACTTACCATTGAATAATAAGTGTTTTTCTTTCTGAAATTAAAAGGAAAAACATATTTGTAAGAAGAAATAAAATATAAAAGCAGAAAAAACGAAAATACATCTGTTTGATAGTCAAACTAAACAGCTATCTAGACAAACTGTTTCATCTCATGAACCCATTCTGTCAAGGTTTGTTGATCCTCTGCTATATATTTTGGCAATTGAGCTCATTGCCGTGGAGATTAGACGTGTTCAATACCACCTAGAGACACACTTTAACAAAAACTGAAGGATGCCTCACTCCCAGTGGTCTTCCAACACTGCAGACATGAACCTGGAATTTCTGAGGGCCTGTGCTATTACTAGATAGTAGTTGACCCTACACTAGGTTCATCTGTCCCTTTGATAGGTCTTTTTAGTCCTGATTGATTTCTAGCAACCCTCCTCACCAGGCAATCCTAGTGAGAGTGTCAATTGTGTGTGTGTGTGAGCTACATACTTTGTCCATTCATAATAGAATGCACATTCTTTTGAGAAATCAAAGTGGGGCTTAGGACAAAAATGGTTGACATATATTGCTCTATGTGAAGATAATTTTGGTTTCACTGTAGACCAGCAAAGATCACAGTGAGTACCAGCAGACCTTGACTTCACAGATGATATAGTACTCATATCTAATGAAATAGATCAAGTACAACAGCTGCTCAGCAGAGTAGAAACATCAGCTGTTAAAACAGGACTGTACACAAATGTCAAGAAAATGGAATACATGTCTTTCAACCAATCAAGTGATGCTGAACTGTTTGCTTTGAGTGGTTCCAAATTGAATATTCCTGAAGATTTCAAGTACTTGGGTGGTTGGGTGAGCAGTTCGGAAGCAGACATCAAGATCAGAAAGGTACAAGCATGGACAGCCCATTACAAACTAAAGGTCTGGAACTCCAAAACTTCCCAGGCAAATTAAAATCAAGCTGTTCATTGCAACTGTCAAACCAGTGCTATTATATGGCTGTGAAACATGGACACTGACAAAGAAATTATCAAACAGGCTAAAAGGATGCTATGAATTGCCCTAAATATGAAATGGCAGCAACATATGACAAATGAATGCCTTTATGGACAATTGTCAACAGTTAGTAAGAAAATCAGGCAATTACGGCTGTGACTATCTGATCATTGCATGCACCACCCTGAATTAGAGACATCCAAATTAGTCTTGTGGAACCCACTTCAAGGTGATATAAGAAGAGGAAAACATTGTCGCATTTACACTGACAACTTAATTACAGACACTGGCCTGGAATGTATCTAAGACTTCAAAGCAGTGAAAATGGACTGAAAAGTGTGGTAGGTAGACTTTGTTGCTGCAGCCCAGGTTGGAACCTGGCCATAATAAACAAGATGTCACTGCCCAATCTTCCTCAAATACTACCCTGCTGCATCTTAAAATCCCTAATAGGAGCAGAACCAGAGAGATGATATGTTAGAATCTTTCCCAAGGTTATTAGAGAAAATAAAAGTTGGAACTACTTGGGGTCGAAATATGTTTGGTTCCCCCAGCAGCATTACAGATGCATATTTTTCTAGGGAATAAAGTGCTGCTGGCCATAACTCATAAGCGAGTATGATATGATAGCATATATCATACTTTCGTTAATTGTTCTGGGTGCATATGTGGTCGTGTGCAGATATAGACAACCCACTTTCCATTGTCCCAGGAGTAGATCCAGCATTAGACAGCTGGAGGGAGGGTGAGCTGCACGAGCACTCAGCTAGTATTCATTTACAACTGAGTAAACTGGAGCAATGTGAAACGAAGTGCTTTGCTCAAGGACACAACACGCCACCTCAGACGGGAATTGAACCTACGACTTTCCAACTGAGCCGAACACCTTTACCACAAGGCAGTGCGCTTTCACTGTTGAATTAAGCAGTCTAGTCTTAGATTCGTGACTCTAGAAGTCTTTTTGATGTCCACGGCAGTGCTAAAATAGTTTAAGGTCCCTGAAAATAAATTACTTAAAATATTGATTTTTCAAATAACTAGATTTGTCTGAAAGTTTTATATTTATTTGGGAATAAAAGTATTCTTTTTATGAGTAACAACAATTTTTGTTATATTTTAGCGAGTTATATATTACATTTTAGTTCGTATTCCAGACGAACAAAATTATAAGAGGAGTATACTAAAAGAGCCATTATAATTCGCCTGGCACATTTTTACGGATGGCTATCTCTATCCCGGTCAAAGTGAGTAGGGAAAAGGTTCACAGCCAAGGTCGCAGAAAGTTTACATTTTCATTGGTTTGAAAAGAAACACCTTGTAGTTTGTTAGCCTGCAATTCTACACCTATTAGCATACAAAGCCTAGATCTGATATCAATTCCACCAAGTTGTCGCTGGAGAAAGTACCGCTGCAGTTCTCAGTCCAGATAAGGGAACTACCACCTCGGAATGGGAAGACTGTGATACCGTTCTCTAGGTCTAACCAGGTCGGTTACTTGCTCGACACTTCATTCAATGCGGTAACTAACTGCTGTTGATCAGTCGTCTAAAGCAACAAAGATATGACGATGTAACTTTTCTTACCGTTTCCCTCCTTTTTTAATCATCTTCTGCAGGGTTTTTGATTTCATAAAATCTCTGTGGACACAAGAAAAATGAATTCCTTTGGCTGTTTGAATTGAAATTCTCCTTATACAACTTCGGACGAAAAAAGACATGCTTACAGTAGGTAGTAAGTCCCTTAAGCCCTTACATCAAACTGCAAAAGGAAATTATGGATTCGTTTTAACAATAAAAACAAACAAAGGAATAAAATCAATAATTAAAATATATACAGTAAAAACAAATTATTTCATTTCAGTATATTTTTATATGATATATTCGGAAAAATAAGGCCTCTACCCTCACCTCAATTTTGACTATTTTACAGGAATGATGTTTAATGAGTTAGAATTAGCGATATTTTGTCCTATAAACAGTTGGCTCAATCAGTAATATTTAGAACTTATTCTAATGAAGAAATCCTAGGAAGACATGGATAGTTGTGGTCCGGTGGGAAGGAAAAGCATAGTATTTTTTAAGCTTATGTTTACAATCTCAGCGAAGACTAATTTTTGAAGAGACGTATGTCAATGGGGAACACCGTTAGGTAATTGAGAGTTACCTCCCTTCATCAGAAAGTGCCAACAAACTTATTACGTTCGAAACAGGACAGTGTAATGTCTAGTCGTGCTCTTCGTCGACTTCAAAAGGACAATATCCCTGTTCTTATCCATGACAGTGGCGACGAGAACAATTACAGTAACAGTGAGAAGGAGTTAAACAATGAGGATTATCTTCTGAAACCACGCGCACGCAATAAAAACAAGAAAAAGAAAGAATTCGTTGGTAATCGTTTCGATTTGGTAAAGTATTCAATATGTTGACTTTAATTTGGCTCTTTGATATAATAACTAGAATACTGTAGATTTTCTTTTTTCTGGAGAATAAGGAAGTTATACCAGTCTACAAGAAGTTTATTTTCTTGTACTATCCTTTGTGAATAAGGGTATGAATCGTTAAATAAAAACCTGCAAACTCTTCATATCTATGAAGAAACGTATGATCGTTGTCCTATGGCTTGCCTGAGAAAAAAATTGTCATTGTTTACAAAACTGGTTTTTGCCAAGATTAGGAGAAAGACCTTTTTGAACATTTCGCGTCAACCTGTTGCATTGATTTACATTTTTTTAAACCAGCGGTTCTCAAATGGTACGCCGTAGTTTTTTTTTTTTTTTTTTTTTCTAATTATAATTTAAGCCTTCAGAAAATCTATACTAATGCTTGAGTGTCTTGAAAAACGTATTATTTATAATTTTTACATCCATGGTATACTAAATGAAATAAAGTAAGTAGTTGATGGATGCCGAAATTTTATTTTAAATTTTTATGAGGTGCACCAATAATTTTATATTTCAGCTCCAGGATGTTATGAAGTTAAAAGGATTGATTACACTAATCAAAAAAATATATGTCTGCCAGATAATTTATTTCGTCCAGATTAAAATTTCTTTAACTAACATGATTCAATAAATTTTATAATTTTTATTGTTAAATAATAACAGTGCCATCATCCGATTTTAGCGTAATCTCTGTATTCCTTTATGTATGTAGTTACTTGATATGGTGCAATAATTTAATAAAAGTTCTAGTGATATAATAGCTGATTGCTTCTCATCAGAAGCTCTGGGAACACAAAATCTATTTCCTCCATACGTTGCTTTTAGGGTTTAAAGTTGTTGATCGTTAAATTAAAACTTGTAAAATCTGTTTATATATCTAGGCCGACTGTAAAAAAATGAAATTGTGGATTCTGTGAAGCAATTTTTATTTTATTTTAATGCCGAGAAACAGTATGTTCCCTTTTCTGTTTTCTGGAAGATCAACTTCATTACAATTGTTAAAAGTAACAGAAGAATGGATAGATGATGTGAATGAAGGAATGAGAATAGATTGCATTTTCCCGAGGTATTTGATAAGGTATTGCACTTGAGACTTACAACTAAGCTAAAAACATGTGGTTGTAATGTTTAAGCATATCAACTTGGATTGAAAACTTTTTCAGTGACAGAAAACAAGTGATTGTGACAAATAAATCAACATAGTTCTCCATGACATCAGGAATACTTTAAGGATTCCAATCCTTTTTGTAATACAAATCAAAGACTTCCTAGAAATGTTAACTCAAATCTATACTTTTGGTGGTATGGTGCCAAAGTTACCCATGCAAAACAATTCAAGAGGAATGCTTTCCTAAACTGTAAGAAGATATCCAGGAAATAGAAAACTGGAGTGATACATAGATGTTAGCTTCCCATCCAGATGTGAACATCTTCACATAGGAAGAAAGATTTACGAAAAAGAGAAATATAAGCTGTGCCAGACTGTAATCAGAATGAGGGTGAGAGAAAAAATTATAAGAAAAAGCTTATTGTGATAATAGAAAAATGATAGTAATTTTTAAATGCTTATCATTGAAATATATCCCTTTACAAATGTATTGTGAGATCCTATTGAGATTATGCTGATCCAGTCAGGAGTTCCTTCAATAAAGAACACAGGCAAAATTTGATTTGTATGAAAAAGAGCTACTGAGCAACTACTTGGATGAATAATCTGTTTCAACCATAGAGATCAAAAAAATTCAAACAACCGAGAAGGTATTTTGGAAATATAGAAAATAGTAAATGAACATTATGAAATAGATTTATGTAATTTTTTACCCCTGACGTGAATGTAAAACAAAAAAAAAATGTAAAAAAAATATACAAGAGAACGTAAAACAGAAACAAGAGGAAAGTGACATTCAGTTTGAGAACAGTAAAAGTTTGGAATAATTTGATGAAAGGAGTGGTAACAGTGAAAACAATAAATAGAATTGATTGAAAAAACATTGTGGACAAATCGAAATAAAATATGATAATTAAAAAGACATACTTTGGGGTACCTGTGGGGAACAATCAATTATATCAATATAGTACTGGATAGCTACTTATTTTACTGAACATAGAAGGATGAAAGATAATAGCTTCAACATAGTTCAAATTTAGAGAATAAAAATGCCATTACTAGATACTGTAAAGCCCCTTCTTCAAAGCTCTAAAGATTCTACCTATCAACCCCGCTTCGGCTCCTGTTTATCTCCTTATTAAGATGTATATTGTTATATTTATAGTATTCTAAGTAATTAAGTATTTTGTTCTCTATTAATATATATATGCATGCACTGTAAATAAAGGCTATGAATAAAATGTGCTTGCTAATTCCATTTGAAAATAGTTTAAGCATACTATTTGGCGACCAATACACAGACATTTGAGGATTTGAATGAACTTCTAATATTGGGTAGCCTACTCAGTGAAGATTTTAAATTGTAATAACCAGCTAACAAGATTTAATCCAATAAACACTTAAATATTGATAATACTGACGAAGTGGATGCATAACTACAACAGTTTAACTTAAAACTATTTATGTGCCCCTGGACTGGCTCTTGTGCAGGTGGCACATAAAATACACCATTTGAGCGTGGCCGTTGCCAGTACCGCCTGACTGGCCTTCGTGCGGGTGGCACGTAAAAGCACCCACTACACTCTCAGAGTGGTTGGCGTTAGGAAGGGCATCCAGCTGTAGAAACTCTGCCAAATTAGATTGGAGCCTGGTGTTGCCGTCCGGTTTCACCAGTCCTCAGTCAAATCGTCCAAACCATGCCAGCATGGAAAGCGGATGTTAAACGAGGATGATGATGATGATTAAACTGGAACTAGTTAAGCTAAAATCCTTTGCATTATGTTTCATCAATGCAATCATCAAACTGAAAGATGTCTCATGTCTGACAACAATTCAAGATGGCTTAATTGATGTTTTAAAGTGTACTGTTGAGAAAGTAAAGAAAGACCTCTCAGATATTAAAATTTTTGGATATAAAACAAACCAAGAAGAATTTGCTAAGGCTCAATGTATATGTTTCTTTCTGTAAATTTTCTGCAATCAGAGATGACCATGGAGCCAAGCTTATAACATTGTTTTGTTTCGTTTTTTTTCATTTTAAAATCAGTTATGTTCAGACAAAAGTAAAGATTGTCAATTATCTAAGAACACAACCCTTTTGATAGTAACCTGCTTAAGACTTCATTTGGTTTTATGATACAAACTTCTTATTTTAAAGTGATCTAGATAAAAGTCTTCCTTTAAAATTTCATATTAATGTCCCAAATGCCAGCTTCATTCTGACAAAGTGAGGAATTTCAACCATGTTTCGTTGTCTGCTACCACAACAGCTCCTTTATAGGATCCAGTTAGCTCAAGACATCATCAGGAGGAACCATGTCCGGTTTCGGCCCCTACTCCTCTACCGTTTTGACGTGGCGGGGCCCCACCTTTCGGAGGTGTCTTCAGCTCTGGTGTTGAGTGCATGTCTTCTTTCTTCTATTCCCTGGCCTCTTCGATGCAGCATCAACGAGTGTCAGCGTCCGACTGACTGTCTTGTCAAATTCCCCGTTTTTATACCTGCTGCTAGGCTCCAGCAGGCTGCCCCAGCAAGTTGTCACGTGACACTGTCTAAACTTTAACTGATCCAAATCTTTTCTCTCCTTCCTGGTAGATTGTATAAGCCAGGTTCTTGAGCTTTTGTTCGTCGTCGCTTTGAATTTGGTGGTCATTCTTGATACTTCGTTGTTGAATTTTTTATAACTCGCTGCGTCATTTGCTTTCGGCCACTTAATCTTTGTCTTCTTCACGCCTATCACTGTTTGTGACTGTTCTAATTCAACTGTGGAATGTCCCTCGCTATGGTTATTTTCCAGGAGGTTCTGGCCACACGTCTTACGGTTCATCAATTTTACTAAATTCTTCATTATTTTCAAAATTTAGTGAAAGAAAAGCAGTGCATTTCAGCAATGCTAACAAAAGTGTTAATCATCTCTGACCTGGTTAATTTTGTTGTTATGCAGTCTGAACATTTTCTCTTAGATCAATAATGCAGACAAATTTTAACACAGAAGTATTTTACATCACATAAATGTTTTGGTACAATTTCCTCTACTTGGTTTTTTTTTTTTTTTTCATATAATCTCATGTCTTTTGTGTCTTACATCTTGAACTTAGAATAGTATTTTTGTTACAATGTTGTCTACAACCAATATTAAACATTTTTCTATTTAGATATATCTTCAATGGCTTGTATTATATCTTAAGAGTGTTCAATGTCCTCTGCCTAATTTTACTGAACATTTAACAAGTCTACCCTGGTCTTTGCTTATATATATGTGAGTATGTACAATAATAGTGTTATGTAAAAGATTGTCTTACACTGACTTTCTAACTGGAAGGTTTTTTTTTCCTTTTCTTTTTCCATTGACCACAATCTAAGTTGGGGAGTAAATTTTTCTTCAGGATTTATTTGTCTCAAATGTGACAAAATAAATTGAATCTCGTTATCAGTCATTGTTCTTCCTTGTAGCTGGAAAATGGGAACAAAGAAGATGAGTGTGATGAAGAGGAAAAAGAAAAGGATGATACTCAAGCAGAATTAACAGAAAAGTCAAATGAAGTTGTTCAGAAAGAAAGCAAAATTGTACCACAAAAAAAGAAGAAAAAGAAGAAATCTAAAGCTACTCATGGATTTTGTAAAAATGAAACAACTATTGCACAAAATGTAAGGAAGCTCTGATTTCAAGTTGGTAAAAATTCTTTGCTATTAATATAGCTGAGTTGCCTTTAAAATTATGTTCTCTAAAACATATAAAGGCAATATGACAGTATATCTTTATTCATTGCTTTTTTTTTTTTTTTTTTTCAGTATGAAGATAACATTGATGCAGAAATAGAAGAAGCAAATGCTATTTTGGGAGAATTTCCTATTCAGGAAAATAAGGTCTCAGATAAAGAAATAGCAGCAAACCATGCACGTTCAATTTTTAATGTTGAGCACAGGTGATAAGCAGTCTTTCATTAACTTTATTCCTTTCAATTTTTGTGAGAGAAAATATTTCATATTTTACTTGAATATCATTTAAAATACATTTGTTTTTTTTTTTCTTTCTCTCTAGGCATTTAAACCCTGAGTATGAACTGAAAAGATTATTTGGCTCCCGAGTTATAAAAAGTGAACTAACGTAAGTTTTTATTTCTACTGGCATGAAACTAAGATTTTTTAATTAACTAATTAATTAATTCATTTATTCATTTATTCATTCAGATGGAGAAACTTCTCTCTCTCTCTCTCTCAATTACACTCAGCACCATCTATTAGGTTCTGATTTTTGTTTTGAGAATTAACCTTATTTGGCATGCTGGGCTTGTGGATTGCTTTTTAGGTACCTAGGTAGAATTCGTCTCAAAATGCAGAGAGCTGGAACAAATACCATAAGACATTTGGCTCAATATCTTAAAGATCTGGCTAACCACTACCCTAGATTGATACTATTGAGTTCACCCCAAAAGGATGAAAGACAAAGTTGACCTCAACATCTAATGCATATTAATACTTAATCAAGGCAGCAAGCTGGCAGAATAATTAGTACACTGGGAAAGATGTTTAGCGGCATTTCGTCTGTCTTTACATTCTGAGTACAAATTCCACTCAGGTCAATTTTGCTTTTCATCCTTTCAGGAACACTAGGGTTGGTGTAGTTGACTTAACCCTTCCCCCAAAATTGCTGGCTTTGTGCTAAAATTTGAAGCCAATATTTCATCATCATCATCATCCTTTTAACATCCACTTCTCCATGCTTGCATTGAGACACATTTTCTATGGTTCAATGCTTTCCTGTTGCTACCCCCCTCCCCTCCATCCATTTCCAAGCAAGGTAATATTTCTCCATGCTCAGATGTTTTCACTGAAGACTGGAAAGAAGGGACATCGCATATATGATGGCAACACTTGTTTGTCTCAACATTGCACTGTTGTATAATGTTGAGATAAGGAAACTCAAAAACACACACATCATCTTCATCATCATCATCATTTAACGTCTGCTTTCCATGTTGGCATGGGTTGGACAATTTGACTGAGGGCTGGCAAGCCAGAAGGCTGTACCAAGCTCCAATCTGATCTGGCAAAGTTTCTACAACTGCATGCACTTCCTAATACCAACCACTCCGAAAGTGTAGTGGGTGCGTCTTACATGCCACCGGCATGAGGGCCAATCAGGCAGTACTGGTATTGACCATTCCTGAATGGTGCTTTTTACATGCCACCAGCATGAGAGCCAGTCAGGTAGCACTGGCAACGACCACGCTTGATTGGTGCTTCTTATGTGCCACCGGCACAGGACCAGTCAGCCAGCACTAGCATTGACCACACTCAAATGGTGCTTTTTACATGCCACCGGCAGGGGGCCAGTCAGGCGGTACTGGCATCAACCACACTTGAATGGTGCTTTTTATGTGCCACCAGCATGGGTGCCAATCAGGTGGTACTGTCATCGGTCACGACAATGACTTCACTCGACTCAACATGTCTTTGCAAGTGCAGTTTATTGCCCAATGATTGAAGGATACTCTTAAGTGGGCCAGTTATGCTGCACTGGCATAGACCACGGTTATGGTCTCACTTGGCTTGACAGGTCTGCTCAAGCACGGTATATTGCCAAAGGTCTCAGTCACTTGTCATTGCCTCTGTGAGGCCCAACTTTCGAAGGTTGTGCTTCACCACCTCATCCCAGGTCTCTTGGGTCTACCTCTTCCACACACACACACATGTATATAATTGAGATTTAATTGAATTAGGTACTTAAGTTGAAGCACCAGGTCAGTGTGGTATTATTGGCACAGTTCGAAGTGAGGTGAATAAAATCAAAATAAGCAACAAGATATCAAGCAGCAATGCAGCACAACTGTTTCAAGCAACTCCATAGTCTATTCTTAGCTACAGTAGCGACAATGGGAATTTCTTCCGTCTTCTTGCTCTGTTAAGATATTTAAGAAAAATTATGTGTCCTACTTGTTAAAATCTCATTCATTTATTTGTGCAGCTGAAGATGGCATTGCATTTAACCTGATGTAATGATTGCAATACACATGTATATATAGGTGGGCTTTAAATTTCTGTCTACTGAACTTCCTCAAGTGTTTACTCAAGTGACTTCTGCTATAGCCCCAGGCTTTTGTCAGCCAAGGACTATGTTCCAGTGTGCCATGCAGTGGGACTGAACCTAAACCCATGTGGTTGGGAACCAAAATTCTTAACCACAAAGCTACACCTGTATCTATAAACATCTATTAATAATTCTATCAGAAAAATAAAATCACCTTTTGATTGTTTCTTAGCATTTTGTTGGTGTAGATTTTGAGAGAAGAAAAACACTTCAAAAGTATGTCAATTCTCTAATTCATTCTTAATATAAAAATTATATAAACATATAGGGATCAGCATGAGTTGCCTCACCAACATACTGAAAATTTAGAAATAGCAGCCAAAGAACTACTAATTCTAACTACAGTTTTTTTCTCTAACGGATGGCGATATTTATGGCACACAGAACAAAATAGAAGAGAAAACAAAAACAAAACTTGCCGTTAGTTAATCATGTACGATGTTTCGTGATTAGAATATAAAATTCTTTTCCACTCATCAACATGATATACAAAATAAATCTGAAAATGCTAATTCACCCATGTATATCTGACCATGCGACATCACATATCACATGAGAAGAAATCAGCATCCACAAATTTATCGACCAGTAAGTTCCGTATCCCTCCTCAAAATTGACCCATGTGCGCCACAAATAGTCTCACAGAAAATACTGCAGTTTAACCATCCAAGAGAAGACCATCAATGTATAGATATAGGGCAGAGAATTGCCAATTAGTTAATAAAATTAATAATTAACAATTTTGCCAAGTAGTTCAGTATGCAAAAAAACCTTTATCGGTAAACCATTTATAATTATAAACATATAGGGATCAGCATGAGTTGCCTCACCAACATACTGAAAATTTAGAAATAGCAGTCAAAGAACTACTAATTCTAACTACAATTTTTTTCTCTAACGGATGGCGATATTTATGGCACACATAGAACAAAACAGAAGAGAAAACAAAAACAAAACTTGCCGTTAGTTAATCATGTACGACGTTTCGTGATTAGAATCTAAAAATTCTTTTCCACTCATCAGCATGATATACAAAATAAATCTGAAAATGTTAATTCACCCATGTATATCTGTGGTGAGGCAACTCATGCTGATTCCTATATGTTTATAATTATAAATGGTTTACCGATAAAGGTTTTTTTGCATACTGAACTACTTGGCAAAATTGTTAATTATTAATTTTATTAACTAATTGGCAATTCTCTGCCCTATATCTATCTATATATATATATATATATATATACATATATATATATATATAAGACCCACCCACCACAATAAAATTGAGATCTTAAAACCAAGGTACCATGTAAAAAGCATTGGTGAGGGTGCTTGTACCATATAAAAAGTGCTGGTGCCACAAACAAAGCACCGAGTATACTCTGTGGAGTAGCTGGTATTAAGAAGAGCATCCAGTCATATAAACCAAGCCGAAACAGACTGTAGAACCTGGTGACCCCTCACCTTACCAGTTCCTGTCAAGCCATCTAACCCATACCACCATGGAAAACATGTTCAGAGGGATCAGCTATATGAATTGACAGTACCTTGATAGATAATGCAATTAAGGTTATGAAGACAGGGAAAGCCCCTAACCCATCAGGAGTCACTGCTGAGATGCTTAAAATATCTGACGGTATAGGCTATAGTCTAGTCAACCATATAGTCAACTAAGTGATACATGAAGGAGTCATACCCAATGTCTGGTGTAGCAGGGCTATAGTCAACTGCTACAAAGATAAAGGTGATGCATTAGATAAGAATAATTACAGAGGTATCAAATTGTTGGATCAGGTGATGAAAGTCATGGAGAGGGTCATAGCCCAACTAATTAGGGAGAGAGTTAGTTTAGACGAGATGCAATTTGGGTTTGTGCTAGGGAGAAGCACCACTGTTGCTATATTTCTGGTAAGACAGCGTAGGTAGAAACTCCATAAGATGTACCCAGTGTAAGGTATGGACACATAAGAGATGTAGGAATATCAAAGGAAGGTTAACTGGGAAGATAGGTTTTGTGCATGTTAGATGCACAGGGGCAATAAACAACGAAGATGTACAGCAAACAGATTCCATCACATGCCAGGGGGGAAAACTAGAAGTAGTAGATAGCTTCCGTTACCTAGATGACCAAGTTAGTAGTGGAGGTGGGTGCTCTGAGAGCATAGCTGCTAGAATAAGAATAGCCTGGGCAAAGTTTAGAGATCTCCTACCTCTGCTGGTAACAAAGGGCCTCTCGCTCAGAGTGAAAGGTAGACTGTATGATGCACATGTACGAACAACCATGCTACACGGCAGTGAAATATGGGCTGTGACTGCTGAGGACATGCGTAAGCTTGAAAGAAATGAAGCTAGTATGCTCTGTTGGATGTGTAATGTCAGTGTGCATACCTGACAAAGTCTAAGCACCCTGAGAGAAAAGTTGAACCTAAGAAGCATCAGATGTGGTGTGAAAGAGAGACGACTGCACTGGTATGGTCATGTGTTGCGTATGGATGAGGATAGCTGTGTGAAGAAGTGTCACACCCTAACAGTGGAAGAGGCAGACCCAGGAAGCCAAGTGAGATCATAGCTGTGGTCAATGCCAATGCATAACTGGCCTGTTTAAAAATACCCTTCAATCGTCGGACAGTATGCTGTGCTTGAGAAGACCTGTTGAATCAAGTGAAATCATTGTTGTACCCAATGCTTGTGCTGCCTGACTGGCACCCGTGTCAGTGGCATGTAAAAAGCACCATTCGAGCGTGATCAGTGCCAGTGCTGCCTGAATGACCCCCTTGCTAGGGACACATAAAAAGCACCTACTACACTGTCAAAATCCAGCTGTAGAAACCTTGCCAGATCAGATTGGAGCCTGGTGCAGCCTCCTGACTTGCCAGCAAGGAAAGCGGACGTTAAACGACAATGATGATGATGATGAAAAGGTGCAAGCTTTTTATATATATATTAGAATGCTGAACAAAATACTTGGCAGTATTTTGTCCATCTTTATGTTTTGAGATCGAATACCACTGATGTTAACTTGGCTTTTCATCCTTTTGGGATCAATAAAATAAGTCCCTCTTCAGCACTGGAGTCAATGTAATTGACTGACCCCACTTCCCCAAAAATTTCAAGCCTTGTATCTATCATAGAAAGGAATCTTAATGTAAAAATTCTTGATATAAAAAAAATGTTCAGTTTATAAAATGATTCAAGGTTCAAGACTTTGGTCTCTCCTTTTTACATAAATGAAATCCTTACAAACCCAAATTTGGATCAACAATTTAATATAATTGTATCCTCAGTGAAAGTGATAGTCAAAAACTTTTTGAAAAACTGAACAATGAATTAACCCTTTAACATTTTATCCAGCCCAAATATTTAATCTGTTTTATGTTAAAACTGACCAGATCCAACCTCTTGCACCTACCCTACAATGTTATTCTAAAAATATACAAACACACCATTGAAACCTTGAAGCTACGAGATATAATGCGTGATTAGCTCAAACCATTGTGAATGAATAAGCATTACCTTTGACAGGGAAATCTGAATGCTAAAGAGTTAATCAATGAAGCAGACTAGCTTAATTCAAACACCAACTAAAATATTACAGTACCAAATATTGCTTGCTTGACTCAAGCAGTAGTACTACTGATTCTACGTCATCATCAAGCATATAGAAAAAACAGTTTGTAAAATGTTTGCTTTCGAAAATTGTAGAAAATAACTGAAATATAGATTGTGCAACATCAGTTCTATAATGTTTTATCAATGATAAGATGAAAAAATTTATTGTACACTGACTTTCTTCTCTTATTGTGCAGATCAAGAAGAAACAGAAAAGGTCGACCAACACCATGGCTTAGTACACCTAAAGATAATTGGCCACCTTACGTAAAGACAGGTATATAATTCAGTATTTTTCTAATTATAAAACAGATGGGTATATGGGTATTTTGAAAATACCTCATGGAGTGACAATCATGCTCTGCATAGTTACGGGTTGCCCTTTGGCAAGATATAGCACCTGTTCAGCCACCCTGCCAGGGTACAGCGAAGTCATGGGACTGCAGCATGGCAGATTGTGAAGAGGCAGTGGAAAAACTCAACTGAGCCAATGGTGCTTCTTACATTGATGCTGAGTGGAGGAACCCTAGAAGGTCAATGGTCAGGATCACCAGGCTTTATCAAGAGAGTAACTGCACCGCCATAGGAGTGGCATTCATGGTTGTGTATTCCGCTAATGAATGATTCACTATGACTCAAGCTCCACATTCAAATTCATAATAATGGAGTTCAATGTTGGCAGAGAGTAAGGAATCTATAAAAGCAGCTTGACTGAATAAAATAGATACAGTCATGACATCAGCTTTTCAGAACCTTTGGTTCCAAAGCCTTTCTGAATTATTGATTTTTTCCAAAGCAGGTGTGGTCACTTTGGTCAACTCTAAACTAAACAAATGTTAAATACACTTAGATAATTAAATGAAATACAGCTACCTGTATGTTAGTATAAATGATACGTGTTTATTATTACTGTACTGTGCATGATACCGGTAAACTAGTTTGGTGGTTGTAGTAATTTGAAGTTCTTGCTCATAAATTAGTGCAAATTATAAGAGGTCCTGGATGACCAGTGTTTGGAAAGGTGGCATTGTACCTGTATTTCAATCCTGTGATGGTAGTTCTTGATTAAAAAAACGATTTCTATAGTTCTAATGCTATATTTACAAAAATTTAGTATACTAATAGATCTGACATGCTTTTTATTAAAAAAAAAATGGGACACTATCTGATCTAACATTTTTGACAGTAAAATATGTTACCAGGAATCCTAACAATCTGATTATAGAAATATTAATACTTTTAATTCTATTAATCTGGGGTACTTGCAGCAATCCATTGCCAGGAAAACAAGATGGGTTAAAAAGTCATTGAATCTATCAAAGAGTACTTTGAAATACTAATTCTTTGAATTTATTTGGAATGTTCAGAAATAAATAGCCAAATTTTTTTCTAATGCAATTTCTTGTGGAACCAAAAATGATTCTTGCACAATAGAGATACTAGATGGAAGTAGATGAAACATTATCATAGGAAGAGGAAATTTCCCAAATCAGTCTTATTTTATGCTTCATGCAAAACTAAACGTATGAGGAGTCACCTTTTTTCCTATATATTAATGTCCTCATAAATGTTTTATGTAAAAACAAATATGTGCCCAAGAAATATTATGTTGATAAAAAATTTAATTTGAAATTTTTCATTTTGCTTCTTAGCATGTATTTATGAATTCCAGCCTTGCTGCAACAGTCATTGTAAACGTACTTTCTGATATTTAGTTACCTTCTGCATTAAAATTTTTTTTGCGGCTAAAATATGATTTCATCTTGTTGACATCAATAAAGCAAGTACTAGTCAATTCCTGGGCTTGATATCTAATAGACTCTTCAAGTGTGCCAGCACGGCTACGTTTAATATCTGAAAGTAGTAAAAGAATATAATATTTAAAACTTGGTGTACACATTAAATTAAAATTGCCATCTGAGTGTCATATTAAATGTATACAGACTGTTAGAAGATATGATGCTGCAGAATTGTCTGAGATAAAATCTCTTCAGTTTCACAGCATCATGATGTGTATTCATTTAGTATGATCAGATACAGATGACAATTTTAATTTAATGCTTTTCAATTTTTCTACTACCATGCAAGCTTCTGCAATACCAGTGAATGTTTTATTCAGGTTTTATTCCTATATGTATATCAAGGCACACATTTTGTTTAAACAGATGACAAGTGCACAGCATAACAAGCCTTGTGAGAGGCAAATGCATCTGTTATTGTCATTAATCACTACAGTGACAAAGTTTGTCTCATTGCAATATATATTGTATTTTTAACACAACAAATCTATGAAGAGATTTTTATCTCAAACCAATCCACAGTATCATACCTTCTAATGGTATGATACTGTAATGGTATATATATACACATTTTGTATGATAAGTAAATTTTAATTTCTAAACTCTCTTTTGTTTACTATAACATTTTATTTTTATTCCTGATGGTGATACTTTTCTAATATACGGTATACAGGTTTATCAATGTCTTTGGTGAAGACAGCTGATGATGGTAGCCAGCAGATGTTTACATTTGAGCACAATCATCAATATCAAGAAATTCAGTTCAAATTCTATGATGCTGTTGAATCATTAAACACAAACACTATTGCTGTATGTATACCATTGTGCGTTTATATTTGTTTGTTTGATTAGCCCTGATTAAGTAGACCAACAATGAAAGACATTCTAGTTAGTCTGTTTTGTCTTTTCAGACATAATCTGTCTTATACTAAGATGCTGAGTTCACTTAACTGTAGAATCTATTTATGTACTTTTTTTGTTCCTTTAAATGTTTTTCCATGCTTGCATGAGTTGGATGAATATGTTTGTTGAAGCCAAGGTAATTTTTTTTTTACAGCTGGATGCCTTGTATGAATAAGAAGGGAATTCCTGAAGGCTGATGTTCTGGAGGAATAATTTGGCATAGGGAGGAATAATTTGGCATAGGGAGGAATAATTTTGGCATAGGGAGGAATAATTTGGCTGATGTTCTGGAGGAATAATTTGACGTAGAGTATGGAAGTCAATATGGGTGACAAAAGGAGTAGAGTTGAATGAGCCTAGATAGTAGTTGTACAAAACCCATCAGATCTGAGGAGCAATGGCTATTGTAGTTGTAGACCAGATGTTGGACTCTGTTGGAGAGCAATTCCTTGCCAATCAGTTAGATTTTTTTTAAAGCAATCTACAATACTTGTATGTATAATAGCAACATGTTTTCAGTCGTGGCAGAATCTTTCACTTTGGGCTTAACTTGAATTCTGTAGAGAGTAACTGTTGAGAGTCAAGGCATTTTCTAGCTATAAAGTGGAAAGCCAGACTTTGGGCTGCAGGATTTCTTTTGCAATACTATTTATGTGAAATCACCAGAGAGCTCATAAATGATTGTAAGATCTAGCATTTTAGTTGCATATGTTTCTGACATATTTATTACATGACATGTGAGATAAATAGTATCACTGCTTGAACCAAGTAAGTGATGTTTATTTGAATTAAGATAGTCTGCTACATTCGTTGATTCACTGTTCAGTTTTTTTCAAAAAGTGTTTTATCATCCTTTTCACTGAGAATACATTTAGTTGTGTTATCATTAAAGTGAAGTAGATGTACATTTGTGGTCGTATGTGTTTCATCATCATTTTAATGCCTACTTTTCCATATTTGCATGGATCAGCCAGATGGAATTTGTTGAGACAGGTTTTCTTTTGTTGAGTGCCCTTCTTGTTGCCAACCCTTACCTGTTTCCAAGTACGGTAATATTTCCCTATGACCAGTCATGTTTTCATGGAATATTGAAAATGAAGGACACCTCTTTTACAACTATCACACACAATGTCCATGCAAAGAGACAGTAGTATACATACACACACACAATGAGATTCTTTCAGTTACTGCCTACCAAATCCACTCAAAGGTTTGGTTGGCTTGGGACTATAATAGAAGACACTTGCCCTTGGGACTGAACCTATAGTTGGGAAGCAAACTTCAACCAGCTAGCCACCCTTGTGCTTACCCACACAGCCATGGCTGTACCTACTTTGTTTCTACAAATTGTGAATATGAATAGCTTCAGTATTGAAACCTGGATGATGTTGTATTAGTTTCTAGATCTCTTACATTAACCATTTCTAGACACTGCATCTTATCCATTAATCAACTTTAAAATTACATACTTACTTTGTATACTGGGGGTGTAATTTTTATTTGGCATCAAAAGCTTCTTTGTAGGTCTAGAAATAAATATTGCAGAAGTAATTTGGGGCGGTGTTCTGCTACAATATTAATGGTTAGCTAGTCAAAAGTATCTTTCCATGTCTAAAAACAGTATGGTGTGATTTGAGAGCAATTTCACTGATATTTTGGAGGTTTGTTTTTGTGTATCTATGTATGTGTATGAAAGTTTCACATGTCCCATTTGTTTAAGGTTTGACTATATTTTCTAAAAGTAATTTCATATAGAATCTATACACATACCTGTCTGTGTGCACACACATATCAGCCATTTTATCACTTAAAATATTGTATAAATTCTTTCCTTTATACCCTTTTGAAAACAATTTTTTTCCAAGTTGTGCAATATTATTTATTTAAACTAAGAAATAATCTTTTAAGGTTTGTATTTGATTTGTTTAATAAAATTCAAGTAATGGCTCTTTTATGATATTAGCTTTTCCTTAACTAGTGGTATTTTTTTTCTCTAGTTAAGAATATTTTGCCTAAGTTTGACCATTTTTAGACTTGGACATCCTAGTTTATCTTTAGATTGTGGTGGGGCAACATTTAGAGTCCTTATTTCACATCAGGATGTGTGGATATATAGCTTCTAGATTCTTCTACCTATGCATGTTATATAAATGGATTGTGTCTATCTTCATAAATCTGATTATATTTCACAAATTTTCAAATTTTGTTTTGATCTCAGGATATTCTCCAAGACCATCCGTATCATATTGACAGTCTTATTCAGTTCAGTGAAATCTGTAAAAATGGAGAGGACCTCAACAGAGCTAAAGAATTAATAGGTATTTATTGATAAATTCCGTTTTTTCTATTCTGCCAAATTCAACATAATTTTAAATTTTGTATTGAATTCCTTTCCATCTTGTTTTGAAACGTTTAGAATTTTAATAAAACTTAAGTAAATTATATAATATTTACATAGCAATGACTATATAAGAGATGTGTTCGGAGGTGAGAATGGGTTAGATAGGTGCTGATGGAGGGACAAAAACCCAGAAACATGGCATATACACCCATTACCAATTTTTGTCTTCGACCTCATTGTTTGTTTACATCTGACGTCTCAATATGAAACATTGTAGCAAAAAATCAATGCTGGCTATAATTTCTATTGAACATAATTTCTATCGGTGAGGCCCAATGTTGGTGAGGCACGACCTTCGAACATTAGGCCTCACCGAGGCGATGGCTTCTGACCGAGACCTTTGGAAATAAGCTGTGCGTGAGAAGACCCGGCAAGCCAAGTGAGACCTAAATCCAAGGCCTCTGCCAGGGGTGTAGCCAGCCCACTTATGCGTACCTTCCTTCATTGGACACTAAACTCCGCTTGTGAAGACCTGTTGAGGCAAGTGAAATCGAAATCGAACTAAATTCAACGACTGGCACCCATGCCAACGTCATCTCCTTCATTGGACACTAAACTCGGCTTGCGAAGACCTGTTGGGGCAAGTGAAAACGAAATCGTGATGGCACCTGTGCCCAGCGTTGCCTTCCTAGCACGTGTTAAAACATTCAAGTGAGATCCTTGCCAGCGCCACTGGGCTGGCTCCTGTGCAGGTAGCACATAAAATACACCATTTTGAGCGTAGCTGTTGCCAGTACTGCCTGACTGGCCTTCGTGCCGGTGGCACGTAAAAGCACCCACTACACTCTCGGAGTGGTTGACATTAGGAAAAGCATCCAGCTGTAGAAACTCTGCCAAATCAGATTGGAGCTTGGTGTAGCCATCTGGTTCACCAGTCCTCAGTCAAATCGTCCAACCCATGCTAGCATGGAAAGCGGACGTTAAACGATAATGATGATGATGATCTGTAGAAATAACCTCGACAAATTATATAAGATATATGCGTGTGTATGGTTATGTAGTCAAGTAGTTCACTTCACAACCATATATGGTATTGTTTTTGATACAACTATAGAGAACCTAAAGTAAGTGGCTTCTAAAATAGACCCAAGTAAACCAAGACTTGAAAGTAAAAGCTGAAATTGTGTAGAAACATCAGATGTCTTGACATATCTGTGTGTGTATGTGTTATATGTTAAATAGATGTACAACTGCTAATGTTATGTTTAGAATTCCACAGAAATTTTCATAATCCAGTTTGCGTTCTGTATAATAGTTGTTAATTATCTATCATATCATATATGAACTGAAGAGAAAATGTTGGTAAAATAGGGATAAACACAAGTTCCATAAAGTATATGAATGCATGTATATATATTCTTTTATTCTTTTACTTGCTTCAGTCATTTGGCTGTGACCATGCTGGACCACTGCTTTTAGTCAAAGAAATCGACCTCAGGACTTACTCTATGTTAGCCTAGTACTTATTCTATTGGTCTCCTTTTGCTGAACTGCTAAGTTTCAGGGACGTGAACACACCAACATAGGTTGTCAAGCAATGGTTGGGGGACAAACACACACACAGATATATTATATATATATATATATATATATATATATATATATATATATATATATATTTGGTCAGCCCGAGGGTATTGTAGAAGAAACTGGTCCAAGGTGCCATGCAGTGGGACTGAACCCAGAACCATGTGGTTGAGAAGCAGGCTTCTTACCACACAGCCAAACCTGCACCT
The DNA here is from genome assembly GCF_046866305.1 of Octopus bimaculoides. Taxonomy (NCBI): domain Eukaryota; kingdom Metazoa; phylum Mollusca; class Cephalopoda; order Octopoda; family Octopodidae; genus Octopus; species Octopus bimaculoides. The sequence continues at coordinate 133,284,084 of NC_142928.1, forward strand.
ATATATGTATTCAAATATATGTATACATTTTTCAGACTCTTTTAGAGTAGAATATTTATGATCATAAAAATATTTTCCAGTCTATATTTAATTTGGCTTCATAATTGTTTTCTTTTTACTTATTTTTCAGAAAGAGCTCTCTTTTCTTTTGAGATGTCATTTCACCCACTGTTCAGCCTAACTAAAGGAAATTGTTTACTGGATTTTCGGCGCCAAGAGAACAGAGCATTTTATACTGCTCTTTTCAAGCACATTTTTTATCTTGGCAGTAAAGGTTGCAACAGAACTGCACTTGAATACTGTAAACTTCTACTTAGGTATAAAGATTCACTGTTATGTTTTTGACACTTATTTGCCAAAAAGATGAACATTCATCACTTGCATGTTCATCTTATTTTGGTAGAAAAATGATTCAAATATCCAGTTTTGTACAAGTAAATTCAAAGACTGAGTTTTGGAATTTACTTTTTATTAGTATTGCTAGCTAGACAATAATCTTGAGAATTTCCTATATTGGTACAAGTCCACTCATTTTTAATTAACTGAACATGGCTCAGAAGTTAGAGCATCAGACTTACAATCATGCGGTAGTGAGTTCAATTCCTGGACTGGGCTGTGTGTTGTATTCTTGAGCAAGACACTTTATTTCACATTGCTCCAGTTCACTGAGCTGTAGGAATGAGTTGCAATGTCACAGGTGCCAAGCTGTATTGACCTTTGCCTTTCCCTTGGATAACATCCGATGGTATGGAGAGGGGTAACTGTTATGGAGGGGCAACTACTGGTCTTCTATAAACGACCTTGCCCAGACTAATGCCTTGGAGGGAAAATTCTAAGTGCAATCCCATGGTCATTCATGACTGAAGGGGGTCTTTTTTTTTTCTTTTTTTTCACTCCATTACATGTTTGGTATTTACTTTATCATCTGTGGAAGGATGAAAGAAAAGATGATCTCAGAGAGCTTTGAACTTAATGCAGAGGCTGAAACTAAATGCTTCATTCTTAATGATATACTAGAGCTGGTTTTAGCGACAAGATCAGTGGTTCTTAACTGGGATCCATAAGACTCTTAGTGGTCCAAAGAATTTTATAAACAAGGAATGGCTATGGTGTCGAGTAAAGTAAAATAAGAATCAAAGGGGTCTATAAACCAAAAATGGTTGAAAACCACTGAACTAGATCTGCAACTGAGACAGATTTAATCTTTTGCTTAATCAAAAGAAATCAATATTACTTTGTATTTGGCTTTGTCTATACTGCAAGAAGTAAACCCCTAACTAATCAAGGCTACATCTCTGCTTCAAGTTTCACCTCATCTTCCAATATATAAATTCTTTGTGCCTTGTCAAAAAGAAATTAATATGTTTAATTAAACATCTCCAATGGCAAAGACATCAAAATAATTACAACTGTAGCTGTAACTGTAACATGGCCAATAGACAGTGTTGTTTGAATGATAGATGTAGTGTTTTGTGGATTATATTCCAAGTTAACCATTTCAAGTGTACAAGGATATAGGTCACAGCAGTGTCCTATATTTGGACATTTTGTTCAAATTTTTGTAGTTTTCTTTACCTTTGGAACACCTATGGTTTGGTAAAATATATTACTCAACTAAACTGATCTATTCTCTCTTCTTCACTCTCTCTCTCACTCACATGTGCACACACACACACACACACACACAAAGATATCTATTCAAGTATACACATTTATTCTTATTTTAGTAGAAAATATTTACACTCCAAAAGATACACTCGTATGTGCTGCTACAAAAGCCTATAAGAAGTACACTGATTCATATTGTATAATATATATATATTTATTTATTTATGTGTTTCAGCCAAGTGGCTGCGGTCATGCTGGTGCACCACTGTGACCATATATATATATATTTGGCAGGAATGGCAACAAAAAAAAGAAAGAGACCTCGATATTATGCAAATAGAGGAATGCATCTGTAAAGATATGTGACACTTATTCAGCAGCCATGATAAAACTCCGAGTTTCCAACGCCAACATCTCTTCAGTTATCCAGCTTTCAAAAGAATCTCCGGTAACTGGATAACTGAAGAGATGTTGGAGTGAACCCCCCGCCCTGGCATCGGAAACTCGGAGTTTTATCATGGCTGCTGAATAAGTGTCACATATCTTTACAGATATATATATATATATACATAATGGACTCACTTGTTGGAGGTGATGTATGAGTGTTCGGCTTTTGCTGAATGACCTGCACAAATGATTTGTTTATAGTGATCAAATGTTCGTGCTGCACATTAGCTCATTCTCTCCATCAAATCGACATTGCCTGAGCAGGTACACAGTGTATTATGCGTCAGGTGTCAAAGTGATTGCAGAGCAACATGAAATGAAGTGGTGTTGTTCAAGAAGACAATGCAGCACCTGGTCTAGGAATTGAAACCATGATCTCGTGGTTGTGAGTGCAACACCCTAACCACTTGGCCATATGTCCTCATGATATACACACACACACACACATGATGTACACACAATGCATGCAATCTCATATTTACAATTATATACACACAGTAACACATACACACATGTTCAAGATGATATATATGTACACATGGAGCCTGATCTATGTACACTCTTACAGATGAATATATAAACAACAGCATATCCTAGTCAAATCAAACTAAGCATTCTATATCTGCCCTAAATTTAAGCAGGTTTTGTCATAGTCTTGACGTTCTTTTTTTTTCATGTATATTATTTCAGCCTTGACCCTGACAATGACCCTCTCTGTGTTTTACTCTTCATTGACTACTATGCACTCAGAGCAGAAGAGTTCTCATTTCTGATAAGGTTCTATGAAGAGCAAGAGGTCAGTTGGAATAAAATATTTTTTTCTAGAAAACAAAATAAAATTTGTAATAAACAAAATCTCAAAATTTTCTTCCCTTAAGTTAAAATGTTAAATGGATTTACTCTTTTCATTGAAAACTTTTTATTGTTGTTTAGTTTTTTGTCTGTCACACTGGGTTCCTTTAGTGGAGTAAATGAATAAGTTTCTATGAAGAACAAGAGGCTCTTCGGGTTTATTGCTAAATAGTACACAAATCCAAATTCATAAATTATACCTCAAATCTAACAGAGTTATATTATGCCTCTAAGCAAGGCAAGTTACTCAGATTTTTTTATTATTTTCTATTTAATAACAATGTATCTACTTTCCAGGTAAGTAATTAATATTATAAAAGTCAAAAGTGATATAAATGTTCTAAAATTGTACAACTCTGTGAAAACATATCTCATGTTATCATTGAGAAAGAAAACATGATTTGGCCTGAGTTGCACTGGTTTTTCACTTAAATATGTTGTTCTAGGTGTTGCCTCTAATGACTGGCATAATTGTACCATCAGCTGTTAATTTTTTTTTTTTTTTAACATGAGAGAGGAAAATTGTAAGTGTTTCAAGTTATGAAGGTTGTAGAAATAATTATTATCTACACTTCTGTTATAAAGATATTTTTTAAAAACTTTTCTCTCTGAAATTTCAGCCTCACAAAAATTTGTCACAATTACCAAATTTTGCATTCTCAGTTCCACTAGCTATGTATCATCTGGCAATTCAAAATAATGAAAGTACAGAGAAAGCTGACAAAAGGGTTTGTTATAACTGTTTATTTAATTAGATTTTTACCTTTCATTTCAATGCACGATTTATTTATCATAAATGCAATGCTTTTCTCTATTTAAGAAGAAGTAAGATATTTTTATTATTAATTGCTTGGTCACGTGCTTTGTAAGGATGTATGCTAACAGTGTTCTAAATGTATATAAAACACGAAAGTCATGAAAAGTTATTTTATTTAATATACATCATTACTGTCAATTAAGTGGCACTGGCTTTTGCCTGTGTCTCCATCCATCTCCACCCACTTTTCCTGGGAGGGCCATTGGAATAGAGTCCTTAGAGAGACTCCTTGATCTCTGAGTTATACACTGTGCCAAGATCCTTCAGACGAATCCCATTTCAGCTGCTTGTATTCACCATGTGTTTCATCTGATTTATTGCTTGTTTGACAGTTTGCTTCTGATGTCTCAGAATTTAGGAAGTTCATTTTTTTTTTTAGAATCAATCATTACTAATCAAAATGTTCAAAAAATAATTCTCTTTTAAAATTTATACACACATATGTATGTATGTATGTATTAAGAATTTTACAAATAGAAGGCTCAACTTTATTCAACAAATATGCTGGATTAAATATGGTTTATATTGTAAAACAAAGTAAATAGCAAAACAATTTCTTTTAGATGCTGGTGGTGTGATATTGATCATAATACTTAGTACTGCGATATGTCTAAAAACTGTTGAAAAGAAATAAGTTCAAATACAAATGCAGAGAGAAATAATTTTCTATCATTTTCATTTGTTAACTTTTTATCTTACCATCATCATTTAATATCTACTTTTTTTATATTTGCATTGGTCACTTGGAATTTACTGAAGCCAGATACTCTTCCTGTTGCCTTATATTGGGGAAATATTTCTTCTGATTATGTAACAGAATAAGAATGAGTACTCATTGAGCACAAACATACTCATTGTGAGTTTTATTTATGTAAAAAAAAGAAAAAAACACTATTCGCTATTTCTGAAGGCATAAATAGTGTCAGGCTAATTAATTGCTTAAAGGTATTTAGTTCCACCTTGCTAATATCACTTATTCTTTCATTCTTCCAGTATTGACAAAGAAATGTACCTGGTATCTTCTAGGAATAATGCAGTTTACATACTTCAGTCATTCCCTACAAAGTTAGCTACAACTGGCCTTGTGTCAGTATAAGAAACAATAATTTATTATAAATTATTTATTAACAATTTATGTATCACTTTTTATTTATCTTAGCATCAGCATCCATCTATGTACCAATACACACACACACATAGTCTCTCTAACAGAAATTGATTTAATATCTATTGTTTTATTCAGTTACAAGAAAGCCTTCGCATGTTTCCTGCACTGCTGTTCTCTCTTCTGGATAAATGTAGTGTCAACCCTGCAGGAGTAGTCACCAGTTGCCACTTGTTCACTGAAGCTCAAGTGGGGTAAGTACTGTCATCAGAGTAGTTTTGAGTCATTTTCTTAGTATTAGTCATGTGCTCACATAGGTCATGGGTCCAAATCTGCTGCAGATGTTTTGTTGTGTTCATAGATAGAAAATTTTATGTTACATTTTCCTACTTTACTTAGATGTCAGAAATAGGTACTAAATTACCTGGGAATATTGTCTATGACAGAATAGTAAGCTATCCAAGAGTAGTTGTCTTTCATCTGCTTCTCACAATTGACCATTAGATGTAAGCATTTACAATGCATTTATGTATGTGTGCACATCCATATGTACATGTGGTGTGTGCGTATGAGTAGATGTAATCGCCTTACCTCGGTTTTCCTTTCCTCGACTGCGAGTCCGTCTTGCGGTATCCGATCCTTGAAGCTTGCCCCGACCCAAAGTACACCAGGTATAGCAGCTGCTTCTCCCAAACCTTCCCAAACCTAGACCGTCGCTTAACACGTCTTGTCCTGACCGCAGCCCCGTTCGAAAAGGGCACGAACGCCGATCGAGGCTCCCTCTGCCCTTTTTCCCCTTCCGGTCGACTCGCCCTTCCGGTCAGCCTCCCCAGACACTGACGTCATACCACAGTACATACAAACACAGACAAAATACTTTAAATACTATATCATACTTTTTAACTGACAAAATACTTCAAATACTATATCATACTCTTTAACTTCTTGCAGACTGCCAAGTGGTTTACGCCAACTGATTGGTCTTTATACTGGCCAAACCTGGCCTTGTTGGAAAGTTATGCAAAATATCCAGTGGCTTGAGAAAAATGTTGAAGTAGTTGTACAAAACTACCAAGCTGAAAATGATGATAAAAAAGAATGTTATCGGAGGTAACTAACCCAAAGTTTTGATTTCTTATTTCTGTATAATTTGCAGATTTTTTACCGCCTGACTGGACTTCGTGCGGGTAGCACGTAAAAGCACCCACTACACTCTCGGAGTGGTTGGTGTTAGGAAGGGCATCCAGCTGTAGAAACTCTGCCAAATCAGATTGGAGCTTGGTGTAGCCATCTGGTTTCACCAATCCTCAGTCAAATCGTCCAACCCATGCTAGCATGGAAAGCGGACGTTAAACGACGACGATGATGATGATGATGATGATGATGAACTGTTTTTCACTACCTTTTATATCCTTTTTTGGAACATTTATTTTTACATCTTGATACTCTCTCCCTCTTTATCCTCACTCTTTCACTTTGATACTCAGTTAAATTGATCGTTTCATATTTCAAATTAAAACATACATAAGTAGTGTATTTCGTTTAAAATCATTTCAGTTAACATCTTTTTTTTTCATGGCTGTGACAGGAGTAAATTGCACTTTGTGTAGTCAAACTTTATAGGGAGTACATCTGGCTGTAAAAATCCTGCCTCAATTTCCTTCTGTCTCAGCCCTGCTAGCATGGAAAAAAACTCCAGATGTTTGAAACAAAGCTATTTCAAATAAAATGCACTGTCATGTGTCTCAATTTTCACAATAATAAAAATTTTCAATAAGTTTTTGCATGAAATTATGATGGGTGGTTTGAATTTAAACACTGAACACTTTGAAATAGGTAGTTTTCTAACAAAGAACCGAAGGTGATTTTAGGTGTGTTGCTATTTAAAAGTTTTAAAGTGAGTATAATTGGCAAATTATCAAACTTAAATCCATAAATTACTTTATCAATTTTGTTTTCATTGTTATTTTACTAGATTTCACCGACGATATCAAGGCACACCTAGAAATATTTGTCGATATATACTTCTGTCTGAGATCAAAGAAGCTATGGCAGATCTTCCACCGGTAAAAAGCAATAACTAAACATTTCTGTTTTCTATTTTTATGACTAACTTATTTTGAAATTCTCCCTATTGATCTGTAGCTTATTTCTTAATCAAATTATGTGTGTTGTTTTTTTATATATATATATATATATCGTTACCAGAGCACCAGCCGTCTGGCTTTCGTGCCGGTGGCATGTAAATAGTTCCATTTGAGCTTGGTCGTTACCAGCGTTGGCTTACTGGCACATGAAAAGACATTCGAGCGAATTCGTTGCAAGTGCCGCTGGACTGGCTCCTGTGCAGGTGGCATGTAAAATACATCATTTTGAGCATGGCCGTTGCCAGTACCTCCTGACTGGCCTTCGTGCCGGTGGCACGTAAAAGCACCCACTGCACTCTCTGAGTGGTTGGCATTAGGAAGGGCATCCAGCTATAGAAACTCTGCCAAATCAGATTGGAGCCTGGTGTAGCCATCTGGTTTCACCAGTCCTCAGTCAAATTGTCCAACCCATGCTAGCATGGAAAGCGGACGTTAAATGATGATGATGATGATATATATATATATATATATATGTGTATATATATATATATATATATATATATATATATATATATATATATATATATATATATATATTATACACATATAATTTGTTTACATCCCCATAACTTTGCAGTTTGTAAAAAGAGATCAATTGAATAAATAAGAAGCTTAAAAAATAAGTCCCAAGGTCAATTTGTTTGACTAAAACCCTTCAAGGTAGTGCTTCAGCAAACGACTGAAACAAGCAAAAGAATAAAAGAATACACACACACACAGCTGTATCAACCAGACTGTTGGAGGTTGTTGTGCATCCTCGCATTGTTGTAGCTTTCATATGGTGTCGCCTCAGAGGTTAGTAGGTCAGGCCAGTATTACCCCTGAATGGAATGCCTGTCTGTAACAAGGTTACCCATTTACAGCTGAGTGGACTGGATTAATGTGAGATAAAGTGTTTTGCTCAAGAGTACAATGTGCAACCAGTCAGGGAGTCGAAACCACAATCTTGCAGTTGTGAGTGCAATATCTTAACCACAAGGCCAAGCACCTTCACTATATTATATACATACTTGTGTGTGTGGAAATTGTGATGACATTTGGTTGAGCATATCTGTGTTTGTTATGTGCGTTTTTTGCCTTGCTTTTCTATATGTTTTGTTGTTGTAACCCTGTGTCACATTTTCAATATGTGTATTTGCTCCAGCAAATGACTGAAACAAGTAAAAGAAAAAACGAATGCACACATGCACAGCTGTAACAACCAGATTATTAGAGGTTGTTATACGCTGTTGATCACAATGTGCACCCTCGCATTGTTGTAGCTTTCAAATGATGTCACCCCAGTGGTTAGGAGGACAGACCAGTATTCCCCTGAATATATATGTATATATAATGTATTTGTACACTTTTAAGAGAACATGAAATAATTCTGTTTTGGAACAGTGGCTCTCAAAACCCACATAAAGCTGTAACTGATAACATTTAAATATTGGATTGCAAAACACTTTTTGGATATTATTTATAGGTTTATGTGTGTTGCAACATCCACTGTTTCAAAAGAGATACACACAAAAACACACACCTATTTTATATGAATTTGTTGAATTTATTAAAAGTGCTAAAATCAGTTTAGTTGACAAGATTTCTATTTCATTGCAGGACATTACAAACTCAGTTATTCTAAGTTATGATATTTTACCACCAAGGGACAATATAGAGACGTACAAACGGCCACAGAGGTGAATATGAAAGCATTCTTTCTATTCATTTTCATTGATGCAGATTTTTACTGTTTATCCTAGAATATTCTCTAGTATAACCACCATGTTATGATTTGAATTCATGTCAGTATTTCCTTTGTTCTTTCAACATTCTGAGCTCAAAAGAATAAGTACCACTTATAAAACTGATACCAGTTCAGTCAACTATCTCTACATCCCTCGGAAGCCAAATTTTTTATTATTAAGTATCATTGTCATAGTAAGTAAGAGGGAGAGAGAGATGGTACATGGTGCTATTTCTGTAATTTCAAAACACCCGGTCCTTCAGTCTTTGACATATATGATTGCTCATTTGTTATATGCACAACATTGTCTGCTCCATGTTTGCATGTTTACAATGGTTTACTTAATAAATAAAGCATTTCTTTCTTCTTTTTATATTATTTTTTTGTTAGTGTGTGTGTTTGTGGTGGAGGCTGAATCCCCTTCCTACCACTAATTACTCAGCTGTAAATTAGGAGTTTATTTATCTATTCATTTTTTTCTTTTTGGGTTCTAATGAATAATTGTTATGTACCATGACCAGGAGCATAACTCAATGGCCATAGTAAGATTAGAACCTACAACATTGTAGTCAGAAGTCCTGAGCCTTAGCTACACAGCCATTATGCCTTATCTATAGAATCCTGTACATTGCACCATGGCAACTCTCAACCTCTAACCCTCAACTTAGCCATGATTAACCAGACCTAAGATGTTCTAGCTATAACCATCACATTTTTTGCTGGCATAGTTTACATAGAACTTCATTATCTTATGTGTCCTAGAATTTCTTTTTTCCAAAATATTAAAGTGTTAAACTATGTTGAAGCCTTTCAGATGAGCTTGAACCATAAATCTCTGGTCCAGCCTTGTCACAGTGTCAGTCTGATTCTATCTGACAATTATGATACAGATACAAGTATCTGTGGAAAACTCATTCACTTACACTACAACTCAATGGATAGATTGCCGTTTTGTTTAGCCTCTGGTCAGCTCTTATAGAGCAGATCTATGTTTAAAGAGATTGCAGCTATGAGGATTGCAACTTTTTAATTTTTTTCTCCATATATTATAGCTAAACTATATTATGCAATGTGTGTTTACTTTTTTAAGACAGTATAAGGTGAAGGGGTATTTTGAGGAAGATTTGGCTACTATTTCTAATATGTTGAGCAACCACATAGTGATTCTTTTGTTAAGAAATTTGTTCCCTTGATCAAACAAGCAGAAAATTTATTAGAGAAAAAGTTTGTAAATAAGGTGTAATTCAAAAAAAGCAAACATTTATAAACTTCTCAGTTAAATTCGAAAAAGACTTTCAGAAAATTTTTCATATCTAATACTTTGCTCCTCTGATATTTCACTTATGTGTTCTCACTGTGCATTCTAATAGACTTTGTTGTTTTTCTATGTGTTTTCAGACCTAGAAGAGTGTCTTCCACCAGCGGAGGAGTTACTACATTCCTTAGGTCCTTACTGCCAGATTTTTCTATTGATGTAAGTCAGTTTCTTTAACATAAAATTTAGATGACTTTTATTTTTTCCAAAAATAATTGTTGGATCTGATTTTTTCTTTGATTGCTGAACATGTGCATACACACACGTTCCCATATGTGTGCGGGTATGTATATATTGTACACGTGTGTGTGCCCGCATACACACACACAATGATAGTGTGATCTGAAAAGATCTTGGTATATGAAGATAATCAGCATTGAAGCATGTACATGGCTAGTATAGATGGTCAAAAGAAGGCTATACACAGTCAACAAAGTTTATTAACTGGCATATTTATATACTTTGTCCTATATTGAAACAGATGGAAGTTTCTTATTTCTTTATTGCCCACAAGGGGATAAACATAGAGGGGACAAACAAGGACAGACAAAAGGATTAAGTCGATTGCATCGACCCCAGTGCGTAACTGGTACTTAATTTATCAACCCCGAAAGGATGAAAGGCAAAGTCGACCTCAGCAGAATTTGAACTCAGAACATAACGGCAGACGAAATACCGCTAAGCATTTCGCCCAGCGTGCTAATGTTTCTGCCAGCTCGCCGCCTTCTATAAGGCGACTGCTTCTATACAACTCCTGGTTTTGCAACAAAAATTGCTAATTATGTGAATATAAATTGAAGAGTGCAAGGAATAGAAAAGGTAAATCAAAGCTACATCTGCTTCCAAGCTTAAACTTAATATGTCTTATGTAACATGTAATGCATAAAAATATTGTTTGGCTTTTCTGCAGGTTTAATTATCAGCAGTTGTTTGCATCATTGCCTCTTGGAATGATGCAAGCAACTGCTGGTAATTAGACCTGAATAAAAGCTAAACGATGTTTGTATGTGTTGCATAAAACATATTTAGTTTTAATTTACCTTTTCCATTCCGTACACTCTTTGATATATACACACACATACACATATCAGGTTGAGTAAAAAGTAAGCAACATTTTGAAACATGAAATTCATCACAATATATTTCAACAATGTAGAAATTTTATTCATCAAAGCAAGTACCATTACAATCAACACATTTTTGCCAAGTTACCAGTTTATTCCAGTAACGTAAAAATCTGGTGTTCTGGAGCTGATGAACTCTTTGAATGCACTTTCAGCATCAGTTTGATTTTTTAACTCCTTCTCTTGCAGGAAACCATCAAGGTGCTTGAAAAAGTGGTAGTCGGTAGGAGAAAGGTGTGGGGAATAAGCTGGGTGGGAAAGAACTTTGTAGCCAAGTTCCCTCAACTTCTGGAGTGTCATTAGTGAAACGTGTGGTTGAGCATTGTCATGAAGAACGATCGGTTCTCTTCTGTTGACCAGTCTGGGATGGAGGAGTAGCAGTTTTTTCATTCATTTTGGCAATTTCATGGCAATATGTTTCTGCAGTAACAGGTTTTCTGTGTTTTAAGAAGTTATAGTGGATGAGTCCAGCAGTACACTACCATACAGTCACCATAACCTTCTTTTTGAAGAGCTCGGGTTTAGGGAAGGTTTTCGGTGCTTCATTTTGGTCCAACCACTGCAAAGAATGTTTTTTATTACTGTACAGAATCCACTTTTCATCACAAGTTACAATACAATTAAGAAATGGATCGGTCTCGTTACGGAGAAGAAGTAACGAGTAAATTTCATATCTGCACATTTTCTGATTTTCATTCAAATCCTGTGGTACCCATTGTCAAGCTTTTTTTTTGATTTTCCAATCGCGTGCAAATGGTTGCAGGCAGTTTTCTGGCTAACTTGAAGTTCTTTTGCCAGTTCTCAAGGGGTTTTATGTGGATCTTTCTCAATGATGGTCTTTAATTGACTGTCATGGATGACAGATGGGCGTCCACTGCACTCATGATCTTCAAGGCTAAGGTCTCCATTGCGAAATCATTAAAACTATTTTCTAGCTGACTGCACACTGGTCATTTCCTCACCAAATGTTTTGTTGATATCGTTAGCAGTTTCAGCTGCTTTACATCCTTTTTTGAAGTTGAATAGGAATATTGCTCGAATATCGCGCTTTGACAGTTCCATTTCAGATAATTGTAACAACGATGAAAAAAATATCAATGTTAATTTATTGATGCATTTGGGCAACTCTATGTGTGTATTATCAGACAATTGCAAAAAACTGTTAAAAAAAAATTCAAACCTCTGCAAAAATCTGGTACAGATTCTTTATGGTTCAAAACGTTGCTTACTTTTCACTGAACCTGATATATACATAGCTAAGCACTTCCCAACCACCTGGTTCTGGATTTAGTCCCACTGTGTAGCACCTTGGGCAAGTGTCTTCTACTACAGACCTGGGGCTGACCAAGGCCTTGTGAAAAGCTATGGTAGACAGAAACTGAAAGGCACCTATCTTATGTGTGTGTGTCTCCTTCATTTGACATGATGTAATATTCATAATTGAGTGTCACTGTTGTACAAGCAGTGTCATTCATTTCTACATATTCAGTTAAAACTATATTTATGTTAATTGTGCATTTCATTCCTCCCCTCAGCAACCTAAATTAGCTTCAATTGCCAAATCAAAATAAATTAATGTTTAGAGTATGCTTGCTTAATTTCTCTTTTTCTCTCCATCTTATTGTCTATCTCCAAATTTATCATCATCATTCAAACTATTATTGGAAATGGACTTTAGGAAATAGAGGGTATGCTAAGATCCAAAAACTGATGTTGAGAAGGAGTGGACTTAGGTGTTACAAGTTTCTCCATTTATAAGCTGCAAAGTAGAGGAACGCTGCCCCCTGCCTCTATCACTGCTCCCCAGTTCTTTTAATAACCTGTTTGAAATACCTCTTTTATTAAAGGAACCACTTGAAGAAGAACATGGTGCCACAGGAGGAGGCCATGGTGCCCAACTGACCAATAGCATAGAAACTTTATTGGAAGTGATGCGAGATTTAATGGGTAATATTCGGCCTGTACCACCTCCAATTGAGAATCCTCAGAATCAAGCTGATCCACCAGAAGAACATAATGAAGAATGGGGTTAACCCAAACAGATTCAGAAAGGGAATTATTTGAAAATGAAATTGTTTCTATTTTTCTTTTGTTAATATTCTCAGATTCTAAAAGGATTCTTAATTTAATAGGCTAATTACAAAATAACTCATATTGTATCTTTTTGCTATTTAATATTTTTAAAGAAGTTGTGAATAAAATCATGCTAATCTTGAATTTTGGAATAATGTTTTGAAATTTTCAAATATTTTGGAATAAATGGCTGTAAACATTGTTGTTAAGAGGATTTCATCTATATTTCTCAAAACATTGCTGTCAACAGTATTCCCCATCTGTATTCTGTACCTTTTACTATTTTTGTACTGTTTCTAACCAAAACAACCTGCAGTTGAGTTCACACATCACATAAGTTTATATAAAGTTATACACTATCAAAAATATAGTTTGGATAAATTCCATTCCTACTCAAAGTAGCATATGTATACATAATATATATCTATATCTATATCTATACCTACCTACCTACCTACATGCCTGCCCTGCCTACCTGCTGTATCTGTCTGTCTGTCTGAATACTGTATATAAAAGATAACTGTTCATCTAAGACATAGTTACCAAAATAGATGTGAGAATTTTTAATTTTTTTATTTCTTAAATTATCTTACACCCTTTTTTCTATGCATGTCATGTAAAAAGCACTTGGTACACTCAATAAAGTGGTTGTTGTTAAGAAGGGCATCCAGCTGTAGTAACCATGCCAGACAATAGAGCTTTGTGCAGTCTTCTGACTTGCCAGCTCCTGTCAAACTGTCTAACCCATACCAGCATGGAAAAGAGACATCAAATGATGATGATGTGTTAGCAGATTATTTTCTTTATCTAGGAAATTTGGATACTTCTGTATTTTCAGAACAACAGTATTAACAGCTAAGTGACTGCATCACTCATCAATGGAATAAGTGTGGAAACATTCAATTAACAGAAGTTAGTGACTGTGACAAGGATTGATATCATGACCTTGTGATTAGTAACTTGTTCTTCAACTTCATATCAGAAAGTGAATAGACAATAATGATTTCTTTTAAGTAGCCATGGTGCTAGTTTTGCACCATCAATTAAGTAGATTTTATTAGCAAACATCTAGCCCACCTTTATAGTATCAACAATGACATGTCACTATTTTGATCACAAAATAGTGACGTGTAGGCTGCATATAGATAAGGTTCACAGACAGGGATCTGGTTACTGGAAGTTGAACAAGTCCCTATTAGATTGCGAAACTTACCGTAGCCAGATTAAGGTGTTAGTAATGAGGGCACTAACTGGCTCTGTGATTAATAACCAGTGGTGGAGTGCCCTCAAAAGAGTCATTCGACTTGAGTCGATTAGATTTAGCAAGCAGTTAAGTCTAGAGCAGACTAGAGTAGAAAAGGAGTTAGTTAAGGCATTAGAAGAGGCGCTGAGGTTGGGCTCTGCACACCAAGTGTTGGCGGCAAGATTGGCCCTGGACCGACACCTCAATGCCATACATGAAGGATGCAGAGTCCGGGCTAAAATATGTGCACTGGGACGTGAGGGTATCAACGTTGCTGGGTAGGTTTGCTAGGAAGAAACCCGACATGGCGTGGAGGCCACGATAAGGTCTGTGGTAGACGAGCACCGACAGGAGATCCAAGGACAAGAAAAGATGTGTAAGGCCTTTCGTGAGCACATTGCTACGTTGTTCAAGAGAATCGAAATGCTGGACCATGGGGATGCTCTCCGGCATTTACTGACCAGTGGCCGACGTCTTTCAGTGCTTGATGCTGAGCAGTGAAGGGCTGATCACAGCCGAGGAGATTATAGAGGTGCTTTCTGAGTGCCCCGGGGACAAGTCACTGGGATTGGATGGTCTACCTTATGAATTTTATAAAAGTATGCCAGACTTGTTTTGTAACATACTGTCCAGTGTATACAGGAATTGGCAGCAGAATAGGAGAATTCCCAAATCTGTGAGCTGAGGAGGAGTGACACTGATCAGGAAGGACCCGATCAAGGGGGATAACATTAATAATTTTCGGCCCACAATTCTGCTAAACACAGAGTTAAATATTTTGGCCAAGAGAGTGAGGATTGTCATGGGTGACTTGGTAGAAGAGGCACAGACATGTGCCATCCCAAGAAGGACGATACATGACAACCTTCATCTTATTCGCTACACCATAGAGGGGGTTGGTAGAGTTCCTGGCAAAGGTGGAGCACTGGTGAATTTAGACCAGTCTAAGGCATTTGATAGGGTCGACCATTGGTATCTGGCGGCAGTCGGATTGGGCCCGACTTTCCAAAGCTGGATTGAAGTTATGTATTGCAATATCAAATCTATCATCCGGTTGAATGGATTCTTCTTGAACCTTTTTGCGATTGAGCGTTCGGTTCGCCAGGGCTGCCCCTTGTCCCCGCTGCTGTACGTATTGGCTCTTGAGCCACTGCTGCAGAGGTTGGGGACTATGGAGACAGACCAGCATGATCTGTATTACGGTAGAAGTGTGATGGCATATGCGGATGATGTTACCATCATCATGTCTGATGAAGGGCAGCTACCTCGTGTTGAAGATGCCATCAAAGGATACAAAGCAGTGGCAGGGGCAAAAATTAATCAGGAGAAATCAATCGGCTTGCAACTCGGTGCCTCCCAACATCGTCATTGGATGCTGGATGGAGGGCCCGGCTAAATTGCTCGGAATCTGGTTTGGACCAGATCTTCAGGTGGAGAAAAACTGGAGCGAGGTGGCGAGCAAGATGATGGCCATAACCCAGACCTGGTCTGGGAGGACGTTATCTTTTCTAGGAAGGGCCGAGGTTGCTCAGGTGTTTATAGCATCAGTGATAACCTACCGCCTAACCGTCGTGCCTTACCCCAGTTTGTGGCTGACCAAGTTGGGAACGGATCCTTTTCTGATTTTTGTGGAAAGGGAAAACGCCACTTGTGAGGCGCTCCATCTGCTGCCAAAAACCATTAAAGGGTGGACTGGGGATGCTTTGGCTGATGATGCGCAAGTACATGCTGAGGCTGAGACATCTCTGGTGCTTCCTGGATGGTGAACAGGTGTGGTCACCGCATGCCAAGCAACTCTTTCCACAACTGAAGTCCCTCAGGGACTTAGGTACATGGATCAAGCGGAGACTTAGGATGGGAGAATGGCAGAGGGAGTGCAGACAAGCACTTACTCTGTTCTCTCGGGCGAGCAATACCGGCAGCGAGGTTACCACTGTGGATTTTTATAGAGGGTTGGTAGAGTATAAGTCCAACGATATCCTGGGGGAGACTCTGGGCTTCGATGGGGAGCAACTGACCAACCTGTTCGGAAGGGCATTCGGGCCGAGGTATCTGGATAACTTCCAGAAATCCTTGGCTTGGTTGTGCTACTGATCGGCCTTACTGGTTCGAGAGAGGTTGTCTAGACACGGTTTTGACACCTCCCCCACATGCCCAAGGTGCGGGCGCACCATTGAAACTGTCGCACACGCCTTCGTACACTGTGAGGAGTTGAGGGAGTTGATAACTTATATCGAACAACTGATGTCAGATGCAGAGAGAGTACGGCTCTCGACTGAGTCCATGATTAAGATCGTACCACCTTCTTACTTCAACAAGGAAAAGAAGGCATCTTTTTTCTGCGTAGTAGCCATACTGAAAGAAACGGTATGGACGACACGAGCGAAAGGGATTGGGACAGGTCACTTCATCTCCGGACACGGGTTGGTAAGTTATTTCAACTTCTACCTGTCGTGAAAGATCTGTCTGGAGAAAAGGTGCCTGTCGCAAAGTACATTAGGAAAAAGATGGATGTCTGTAGTAAGGAAGCTGAGGATGAATGGGGCAGTGCTAGCATAGCCGGTCAAGGCGAAAAGAAAGAAAAAAAAACAAAAGAAAAAACCTGGAGGGTTAACCATAAAAAATAACCCGGAACATTATTTTATAAATTTTTAACTGTATATAATTTTATTTCATCCTTTTATCCGATTTTTTCCATTTCATTGTGACCCAAACCATTTGTAAGAATGTAAGTGTTCGTCTCTTGTAGTGTCCCCTCTATGTATACCTTTATAGGTAAATAAAGAAATTATTTGGTTCCAGACCTAAGATCTAATCACTGACCACATTACAGCGACCTCCATCTTCGTCGCTACCATCATGTCTCTCACCAACCTCGTCAACATCTATACAGCACCAACACACTGACTGGTTCTAACACATCGCTGTTCGTGAGGTTTCTTCACCAGGGTTAACAGCTAGCATACAACCCACGCAGATGTATGTAGCTATATAGATAAATGTCTTATCAACCACTTCCATTTATCATTCATTATGTGTACGTACGCGTGGCCACGTTAAAAGTATATAAAGACACAGCCTTGTTCCATGTATTTCTTTACACCGTGTTCCCGTCAAATGATATTACAGCCTTCTCAGTCGAGTCACATTAGATGGAATACAACCTATCCATCTATAAATCTTCATTACAAAAGTCTGTAAAGTTGACAAACGAGGAAGTGCTGAATAAAATACCATGCAGGATCTATTTTTAATCCGCTAGATTTCGAATTCAAATCCCGTAGGGATATACATTACTTTTTGTCTCTCTACGGTCAATTAAATAATTACTAGTAACATATAAGTGACTATCAATTCAACTCCTTATCTCTCTTGATTTTATTTTGCCTAAGAAACCCTTCCATGATGTTTGTTTATATTTGTGGTGATGGTGAGAGTAAGGAAACATTTGCAAACTTCTGTTTAGAGTTATCTCCCTTCATTATTGCGGCTACCGACTCCAAAGAAATATTTTATATTTGTAAATTACTTTGAATAAATGACTTCTGAGAATGATTTTTCCTTTGCTGATAGAGTAACCAAATGTGTATTGGATCACTATGAAAAGTGCATTTCGCGACGCGGTAAACCTCGAATGGAAAGAGAATGGACATTATTAGCAGCTGTCGTTATGGTAAAACGATCAGGTTCTGTCCGTTTTTTTTTTCATGTTTTCAATTAATTTTTATTATTTACGTTTGCAATGCAATTCCTTAATCTCTAATCTCTGACTTCATAAAAACTGTAGCTCCTATCTATGATCGTACCATTACACTCCTCTTATGCATAATCGATAGATCACATGTGTTTTCAAAAAAGAAGTTATTTTGGTTAATGTTTAACCGTTATTTTTATCAGTCTTTCGAAAATAATTTATCTTCTGAAATTATTATCATTTAATACAGAAATTCTGTATAATTTTTTAGCTAGGTAGAAAGACTCTAAAGTTTAGATACGTAGGGAAACTGGGTTGGGAAATTCGAGTCTTTCGCTTCAGACTGATGTAAAAATAAGTTCGTGCGGGAATCGAAACCGAGTTGCAAATTTGGCTTATGGAGGAAGGAGGCTTACTTTTATACTTCGTCGTGTACCACTCGGCAGATCGTTCTTTTAAGATAGTGAGGTACAAGCGAGAGCTATTAAATACATATAATATTGACCCACGATTTCAACAACCTGAAAGATATTGGTAACGAGCTCAGATTTTACTTCGAGACGTCTATCTGGAATGGAAATATTTGGAAATACCAAACTGAATCCATTCATGTGTAAACAAACAGCAAGTTAGCATGTCAACATGTTTACAATTACAATATTATAGTATACCCATCATATGTTCCACCACGTTACAACACTCGCTACTAAGCAGTAGGTAATGTTTATAATAGAATGGAAGGCTTATGATACATGTGGAGTATCTCCTCCCATTATAATTATTTTTGTAATTTCAAGGAGCTGGAACGGGTCACCAATTTGTAACGTCCATGCGAAGCGAGGTGACGAGAATGGCTCCTTAGTAGATCACATGGTTGATACAATAAATATAAATAGAATAATGCATATATGTGCCAGAGGGAAAAAAGTGACACAACCAGGTAGAATGATTAAGAGAAGATTTATTGATATGTTAACATGTGTGATTGTGTGTGCGTCATATATGCAGAATAATAGACAGACCGTCGTAAGATGTATGCGTGTGTATGTAGGCATAGACGTATGCGTGTTAAGAATGCATATTTATAGCTAGGTACAGAGAAAGTATTTCTGTTTGCATGAAATTTCACTGGTGAACAAACAAACGTATTTTGTGAAGGTCTGTTTGTTAGTGGTTGCAAGAATTTTAAGTATCCTCTCAGTATTATGTCCAGATTAAAAGAGGTACCAGTTGCTAGAATATGGATGGTATTTATATGTGTGTGTGTGTGTGTATAAAGAATTTTTAACCCTTTAGGCGCAGAAGTGGCTGTGTGGTAAGTAGCTTGCTTACCAACCACATGGTTCTGGGTTCAGTCCCACTGCGTGGCACCTTGGACAAGTGTCTTCTACTATAGCCTCGGGCCGACCAAAGCCTTGTGAGTGGATTTGGTAGACGGAAACTGAAAGAAGCCCGTCGTATATTTGTATATATATGTATGTGTGTTTGTGTGTCTGTTTGTCTCCCCACCATCGCTTGACAACCGATGCTGGTGTGTTTACGTCCCCGTAACTTAGCAGTTTGGCAAAAGAGACCGATAGAATAAGTACTAGGCTTACAAAGAATAAGTCCTGGGGTCGATTTGTTTGACGAAAGGCGGTGCTCCAGCATGGCTGCAGTCAAATGACTGAAACAAGTAAAAGAGTAAAAGAAAAGAGTTTAGCATTCAGATTACTTTTTCAACTCACCTAGATTGGCCAGGCTGTTTGGTCCCAAGTCAGCTCTGCTGGCCACAGCATTTTCTCCATTCTGCTCATGCTCTTACCTGTCTCCTCCACATTGTTCTAAACATCTTTCTTAAATCATCTTCCCACTTGACTGGAAGTCATCTGAGTGGTCTTTTCGCATCGCTTTGAATTAATCCTGTCTTATCTCATAACTTCAAAATTTCAGTGACATGATATATTTTTGGAATGACATTGTAGGGTTGGTGTGAGAGGCCAGTTCCAGCAAGTTTGAACATAAAACAGGTAGAATATTTGGGCCAGATACAGCAGGTTTAAATGCTAAAGAGTTAATAAGGGATTATCAATCTGGAGAAAATACTTGAGCTCTCTGCTAATACAAACATCAGGCTAACAAAAGATTTTTTTGATTGATATAGAACTCTTGGAAATCCTAAGATGAGATCGGAAGTTGAAGCCCATTACTAAGTTAATATAGTATGTTTTCACAGAATGATATACAAGAAAAGGCATAAATAATGGGCTTTATACATTTATTTATTTGTGCATTATAGACGTACAGCTGTTTCTCATGTGCTTTTTAGGTGCGTTCATGGTTCTCTTTACTCAATTGGTTGATTGATAAATTGAAAAAAGTGAACAACCATTAAAGACACTATTGTCTTCGGTGTCTGCATATCAAGTGCCAAAGTAAATGAAAACAAAAGTAATAAAAATATGGAAAGAGGAGAAAAGAAGAAAGAGAAAGAAGAAACTAAGAAGGAGAGGGGCAGGAAGCTGGTCACTGTTGTATCTCTATGGAGCTAGGTCATTCTTTTCTAGTCATCAGCCTTAGTCTATTGTAGTCTCTTACTATGGTTGATTAGTATCACCATAAGGTATTGAAATTTGATACCCACCCACTCCTCTAGTGGTCATCTTTTGGTGAAATTTTATGATATGTAGGTCATTGCTTTTGGATTATTACTACAATAGTGAGTAAAGAAAATTATGAACACACCTTGTGCCCGTGGCATGTGTAAGGACTTTCGAGCGAGATCGTTGCCAGTGACCCTGGACTGGCTCTTGTGCGGGTGGCACATAAAATACACCATTTTGAGCGTGGCTGTTGCCAGTACCACCTGACTGGCCTTCGTGCCGGTGGCACATAAAAAGCACCCACTACACTCTCTGAGTGGTTGGTGTTAGGAAGGGCATCCAGCTGTAGAAACTCTGCCAAATCAGATTGGAGCCGGGTGTAGCCATCCGGTTTCACCAGTCCTCAGTCAAATCGTCCAACCCATGCTAGCATGGAAAGCGGATGTTAAACGACGATGATGATGATGATGAAGGTAATTCAAAAGTCCCTTTATCATTAATATAAACTAACAGCCAAGATCATTTGAGTTTCTTAATGTATGTCTTGTCTCTATTCCTCCCTCACCTCCAGTCTCTTCACTACTGCATTCATCAACCTTCTCACTGCATTTATTAACCACCCTTGATCACAGCAACATTTGATGCTATGGCTCAAAGATACCAGGGTAGCTAATCTCACTGCTCCATAGCTGATCTATTCACTATAAATTAGCAAAAGTAGTGTCAGAAGCATATGCAAACAAAATTGTAGCAAAATAAAAAATATATTTTGTATATCATTCAAATGTCAAAAAAAATATATTATTCCTTGAGAAAGGGAAAAATATCTTGTAATAATTGCAATATCCAACAATATTAGATATAGAATTTACAATATCTTTAAAATATTACAGTTCTATATCTAAGATATGAGGAATTATTTACATTATTTACATTTGACGGATATTTGTCCTCATCTTGTTTGTTGTTAACACAACGTTTCGGCTGATATACCCTCCAACCTTCGGGCATATGGCGTAGTGGTTAAGAGCGAGGGCTACTAACTCCAAGATTCCGAGTTCGATTCACGGCAGTGACCTGATTAATAATAGTAATAATAATAATAATATAATAATAGTAACATCGTTAGGAATGAGAACCCAGGTTCAAAATTTCCCCAAGACACCTGACGAAGGCTGGAGGGTATATCAGCCGAAATGTTGTGTTAACAACAAACAAGATGAGGACAAATATCCGTCAAATGTAAATAATGTAAATAATCTTTAACATATGTTATTAACTTGTGGAATAACAATTTTTGGATTGGTTTCAATTTTCAGATGGAGAAATAAATCTCAAAGCTGTTGCCTTAGGAACAGGAACCAAATGTATTGGGCAATCCAAAATAAGTAAAAATGGTAAATATCAATCTAAGAAAATATTTTACTTTTAATCTCTTACAGGCATAAGTTACATATGTCTTTTTCCTTCTGTCTTTCACTTGTTTCAGTCATTGGACTGCAGCCATGCTGGGGCACCATTTTGAAGAGTTTAGACAAAAAATCACTGCCCCCAGTACCTATTTTTAAATTTGGTACTATTCTATCACTCCCTTGTTCTGAACCACTAAGTTTTAGAGGGACGTAAACAAACCAACACCAGTTGTCAAGTACAACATTCTACTTGAAGCCTCTGATGATAGAGAGGAGGAAGGGACATATAGCTTAGAAGACAATTGGAAGTTCCTGCAGGACAATTTACTGGGTGCCACTGACCAAATCTGTGGTTGGTGCAAAGTCCCAGCCAGGCCAAGGGTGACTTGGTGGTAGAACAAGGAAGTGGACAGTGCTATAAAAGCAAATAGACAAGTCTGGAAGGACTGAAAAGCAAAGCATTATATCAAGGAGGCTAGGTGACAGGTTTACATTGCAAAAAGAATAGCGGAAAGTAAGAAGCTTGCCAATGTTATGCAGCATGAGGATCAGAGGCAGGAGGTGTTCAGGATTGCAAAGCAGTTTATCAAAGAGAATAGAGATGTGGTAGGTGAGAAATGTGTTCAAATGGATAATGGTATGCTTGCGCTTAGTGACTCAGAGAAGAAAGATGCATGGAGATCCATTACGAAAGATTGTTAAATGTGGAGAATGATTGGGAGAAGGAGAGTCTTTCAAATATTGAACCATTGAGGGACCAGCCATCAGAGTTGATAGCAGTATAATAGATAAGGCAGTTAAAAAAATGAAGAATGGCAAAGCTCCTGGACCATCAGGTATCACTGCCGAGATGATTAAAATATCAGGTGGTGTAGGATACAGCCTAGTCACTCACATAGTTAATCAGGTTATTCAGAAAGGCTTCATCCCCAGAGACTGGTGTAGCAGTATTATAGTCAGCTGCTACAAGAGTAAAGGTGATGCCTTAGATAGAAACAACTACAGAGGTATCAAACTGCTGCACCAGATCATGAAAATTATAGAGAGAGCTATATCTCAACTAATTAGGGATAGAATTAAACTAGATGAGATGCAGTTTGGTTTTGTTCCAGGGAGAAGTACCACAGATGTCAACTTCATAGTCACTCAGTTGCAAGAAAAGTATTTGGCCAAAAGTAAACCATTGTACTTAGCCTTCATCGACCTGAAGAAAACTTTCGACAGCATTCCCTGCTCTCTTATTTGGTGGTCTCTAAGAAAACTAGAAGTAGAGGAGTGGCTTGTTAGAGCTGTTGAAGCCATGTACAATGATGCTATCATTAAGGTGAGAGTTGGCCTTGAATACAGTGATGAATTTAGCGTACAGGTTGGAATACACCTGGGATCAGTTCTTAGTCCACTCTTATTCATCATGGTTCTCCAGGCTATAACAGATAAATTCAAAACTGGATGCCCATGGGAACTACTATATGCTGATGATCTTGCTCTTATTGCAGATCCTGAAGCAGAATCGGAGAAGTTTCAGGTTTGGAAACAAAACCTGGAATCAAAGGGCCTTAAAGTTAACCTAGCTAAGACTAAAGTTTTTGTTAGCGAGAAAGGAAATAAGACTCTCATTGCAGCTGGTAAACGGCCCTGCTCAATATGTAGGAAAGGAATTGGACGTAATTCCATTTGCTGCATCAAGTGTAAGCTATGAACACATAAGAGACGCAGTGGAATCGCAGGTAATTTATCAGATAAGGTCGCTTTAATGTGTGGCAGATGCGCAGGAACAATAAGTACTAAGAACACAAGAGACTTATACTCTCTCAAATGCCCAGGAGGCTCTCTTGAGGTAATAGATAGTTTCTGTTATTTAGGTGACCAAATTAGTAACAGTGGTGGATGCTCTGAAAGTATTGTTACTAGAATAAGAATAGGATGGAGGAAGTTCAGAGAACTTCTACCTCTGTTGGCAGCAAAAGGACTCTCTCTCAGAGTGAAAGGTAGATTGTATGATGCTTGTGTGTGAATGGGTATGTTACATGGTAGTGAGACATGGGCTCTGACTGCAGAGGACATGTGTAGACTGAAGAGGAATGAAGGTAGTATGCTTCGTTGGATTTGCAACATCAAAATGCATGACCAACAAAGCACAACTGTGTTGAGAGAAAAGTTAGGCATAAAAGGGATTAAATGTGGTATGCAGGAGAGGAGATTGCATTGGTTTGGACATGTGATGCGTGTGAGTGAAGACGGCTATATACAGAAATGTCTGTCACTGAAAATGGATGGTACCTGTGGGAGACCCAGGAAGACATGGGATGAAGTGGTGAGGACTGATCTTAGGATGTTGGGGCTCATGAAGGAAATGACAATGGACCAAGATGTTTGGTGATATGAAGTTCTAGAGAAGACCCATCCATGAAACTGAGTGCTAGAAGAGTTGTGTCCCCCCCCCCCCACCACCACATGTAACAACACACTTTTCACCCACTCTACCTTAAAAAACAGAACTACATCTCCTCTTCTAACTGCATCTTTCTCTTCCTCACATTTCCTCTTCATGAATTGTGATTGTTTTCCAATCCCCTTTCTTGCCCTCACTGCCCTACCCACTGTATCACTGCTCCCCCTACCCCCTACTCCCAACATCCCACCCTATTTTTCTACCCAGGTTCTGTACTCAGATCCTTGTTAATGATGAGTATGCCCTAGCATAATACCATCTCTCTTCTGCTCTCTCTTACCCTTTTCCTGTTTTCTACTCTCTCTCTTTCCCTTGGTCACTTTCTCTCTCTTGTTTTTCCTCTGACTAGGTAACCAAGTGTTTCTGGTCTCTTTTTTTGTACCCCTCTCTCTCTCTCTCTCTCTCTCTCTCTCTCTCTCTATATATATATATATATATATATATATATATATATATATATATACACACATACATACACATACATACACACACACACACAGCATGGAATTTTGTCAGTGAACAGGTTGTGGTCTCAAAGCGACGAAAATATTTTGGCAAATTAAATTTGAATTTTGGAGTGAATCTAACGGCTTTTGTGTCTTTCTTAAATGGCTTATAAACACCTTCCACGCTGCAATTGTTTTTGTTCCAGCATACGATCTCAGATCAGGTCACTTGCTATGCAAGTACATCTCCGTAATATATATATATATATATATATATATATATATCATTTTAACGATGCGTACTGCCTTAATTCTTCGAAACACCGGGGTTTTAATGGTGGCAGCTGATGAAGGGGATGTTTCTATGTGGCCTGCTTGTTTGTTGCACCTTGTTTACCATTTTGTCCATGTTCTTTTGCCACGTCATGTACCCAGTTATGTATCTATATGTACATGTGGATGAACGTATATACGTACATGTACATATATATGCATATACTCATATATTGTTTGTATCACGACAGAACGCACGCGTTAACCCTTATACAGTAAGTTTTAACTATTTTTCTAACGCGACTCTCTCTATCTCTTTCTCTATCTCCCCCTCTCATTCTTCCCTCTACTGTTCTTCGCCTCTCCCTGTCACTACTATCTCTCTCTCGCTGCTCGTCCTTCGCCTCCCACTGTTACTACTACTATCTCTCTCCCTCTCTACCTCTCGTTGCTCATTTTCGTTCTTGGACTCCTCAAGCTCGCACGTACGTCTTTGCCCCTCCTGTTCGTGCTTCGCAGCGTTCAATACATACACACTTCACGTTTGGTTGTACAGCCTTTTTGTTTGTTTATTTCACCGTTTCGCTTTCTTG
This sequence comes from Octopus bimaculoides, assembly GCF_046866305.1. Lineage (NCBI taxonomy): Eukaryota > Metazoa > Mollusca > Cephalopoda > Octopoda > Octopodidae > Octopus > Octopus bimaculoides. The sequence continues at coordinate 133,309,993 of NC_142928.1, forward strand.
TCTTGTTTTCCATCCGCCACTACCCTCCACGAAAACAATTTAATTTGTGTTCGTGGGAAGAACCATTTTAACGATGCATACTGCCTTAATTCTTCGAAATGCCGGGGTTTTAATGGTGGCAGCTGATGAAGGGGATGTTTCTATGTGGCCTGCTTGTTTGTTGCACCTTGTTTAACATTTTGTCCATGTTCTTTTGTCACGTCATGTACCCAGTTATGTATCTATATGTACATGTGGATGGACGTATATACATACATGTACATATATATGCATATACTCATATATTGTTTATATATATATATATATATATATATATATATATATATACACATATATATATATATATATATATATATATATATATATATATATATATATATATACATATATATATATATATGCCTCTCTAATTCTCTGTTACACACTAACCTTTCATCATCTGATACTGGATCACCACCTCTAAAAAAATGCTATGAGGATGTTACTAACCTCTTTTGGGAAGAAGTTTTTTTATAGTGTGTGAGCGCTTTCGCTAAGCCTTGTCAGACACATATATATGTATATATACATATATCTAACAAATCTATTCACAAGACTTTGGTTGTGTTGGAACCATAGTACAAGACACTTACCCTGGATGCCACACTGTGGGACTGAACCCAAGACCACATATTTGGGATGAAAGTTTCTTAACCAAACAGCCACACCTGCACCTATTCACACAACCACACTTGTGTCTGTGCTTATTTGCTGTATTAATAAAGGTAAGGTGGCATTTTGGTGAATTTTGTAAATTCACATGTTGTTGGAGCAGATTACAATTAACTACAGAACTTAGGAGTAGCAGCAGAAATATATTTCTTAGCTAACCAAACAGGTGTCTTTCTTTAGACCATACCAGCACTATAAGCTGTAAAGTGATTTGGACCTATGACCATGTCTTCAGATGATTATTTATGTTATGGTGTGGCCACTAGCATAGCTAGAGTATGTCCTGCCCAGGGCGGCCCTTCTGTTTGCTACCCCCGGACCCCACAAAAAACACCTATTGCCTACAGTAGACCCAAAAGTGCTGCCCCCTACCGCCCCCACCCCAGCTACGCTAGTGGATATGGCTGTGTGGTTAAGAAGCTTGCTTTGCAATTCCATGTGGTTTTGGGTTCAGTTCTACTGTGTAGCATCTTAAGTAAATGTGTTCTACTGTAGCCCCAGGTCCACCAATGTCTTCTGAGTGAATCTGAGGGATGGAAACTACATGGAAGCTTGTTGTGTGTGTGCATGTGCATGTGTGTTTGTCTGTGTCTGTCTCCTGTTCCACCACTTAACAACTGGTGTTGGTTTGTTTATGTCCCTATAACTTAGCAGTTCAGTAGAAGAGACCAATAGAATAAGCACCAGACTTAAAAATAAGTATTGTGATCAATCTGTTTGACTAAAACCATTGAAGGCAGTGCCTTCAGCTTAACCACACCCCAGTGATGCAAATAAGTAAAAAGCCAAAGATAAAAGATATAATAAAATTGTCATTAAAATATGTAACATCTGGTTTGATTTGTTAAAATTGATTCAGCTCCTAGCTTAATATATATTTTCTAGGTGATGTCCTTAATGACAGTCATGCTGAAGTTATAGCAAGGAGAGCATTTCTTCGGTAATTATTTGTTTTAGTTACTCTTGATTGATTTTATAACTCTGTCTTACAAATTACTCAGTGATATTAATAAATGACAATGTGATTACTATATGATACCATTGATTGTTCTAGATGCAGGGGAGTAGCAAAGTGTAAGGGTAATTTTCTGGCAAACTGTGTTCCCTAACTGGTTTTAATCCTTTACTGGAGCTATTTTGCCACCTTCTCCTCTCTAATACAACCCCACTTATTTAGTTGTAGGATCTTTTTCTTTTTCTGTCTTACAACTTACTTGATCTCACTAGTGCATGAAAAAGCACCTAGTACATGGTGTAAGGTGACTGGCATTAGGAGGGGCATCCAGCTGTAGAAACCATCCCAAAGTTAACAATGGAGCTTGGTGCAACCTATCAAACTGTCCAATCCATGGGAAACAGACTTTAAATGATGATGATAATGATGCTAATATCCTCAAGAAAGACATGAACATCACAGCTTCTCATTTCTCCTAAACACTAAAGCTTTGTGCAAGTGTAATAAATTGATACTTCTAGCTTCAGGATTGAAGAATATCACAAATACCTAAAATTCTCATCTGTGTTCCTCTTTACTAGGGACTGAACACTCATTTATTATCATGCATTTAGAAACCATTATAAATAAACTCATAATATTGCATAAGCTTCATAATGTTAATGTTTTCTTTAGATCAATAATGATGGGATATTTAGAGAAAATAAGCTTTATAACAATTCTGTAATGTTACCTAGTTTATTATATCACTTTCACATTTTTTGTTTGTTTTATTCCAGAAACTTTTTTGTTGTTTAACCTTAATTCGGTTCTCACCAACTTCTCTTTTTGTATATTAGCAACTACATTGTTCAATGTATTCTTTTTTTTTAAGACAGTAACTTTGTTGCTATTTCTGACAGATTGATGTTTTAAAACATTTGTGATAATTAGTTCACCTCTTATAAAGTATCTCTGTAGGTTTGTTAATTCCTGACTGCATTTGCAAATTCTATCTCTGATTGTAAACCATTAGACAGATATTAATCCATATTTTTTTCAATTTATTGGTGGAATAAGACAAACAGAATTAAGTCCTTGCATAATAATAGAATACAATATCAGTGATTGTATATGAGCAAAGCACCCACACTCTGAGAGTGTGAATGCTTTGCTATCTTTGACAGTGTGGAAAATTGTCATGTCCTTTCAATACTGGACCTTTTGCGACTGCCTCTTGTTCTATGATACAAACTTCCTGTTTTAAAGAAATCCAAATTAAAAAGTTCCATTAAAATGTCATGTGGATTTATGTTCCAACACCAACTGAATTATAACAGTTATTTTACTGAATTTTTCATTGCTTTCAAAATTTATTGAAATAAACACAGTGTATTTCAACAGAAATATAGTAACAAGAAAGCTAATAAAAGATGATTTTAAACTTTAACTGAGTTTAACTCCATAGTAAATAAATACATGACCAGACATGGGGACATGCACCTTTGCAGCATGTTGCTGCATTCACCATTTGTTGGTATATTCCTGGTTACCTCCCAGGTAACCCATCAAGTAGAATCCCTGTCAGTCTCCATCTCCATAATATTACCTCCGCATCTACTGTGACCATGTAGCATGTGATCAACATGTGCTGTCAATCCAGCTGGATGCAAGGTGAAGAGACCACAGCAAACAGGGTCTAACTTGGAAAATTGAGCAACATGGCCAAACAGTCTGAATCATATAAGTAACAGGACATGTCCCAGTTTCTGAGTGAAGTCGTTGGTTGGATACAAAATCCAACCAACTGTAACCCTTAACCCTGCAAAGGGTCCTGGAACCAAAGGAGTTTAAATTTCTACAACAGTGTCCAAGTCTTGCACCTATAGAGCAGGATAGGGAGGATCAGAGACCTAAAACCCTAAACTTTTGTCCTCCTGTGCATATATCAGCAGCACCAAACACCCTTGTCCATGAATGCACAACTGCACAAGCAAGTCCAAGTCTTTTTAGGACTTTAGACTCAGCTAATGCTGCTATGAATCTCACTGCTGAAATGGTCAACAACTTTGACATTCTCACCTGCAACAGAGACAGACAAAGTGGAGTCCTCCAAGAAGCCAACAAAGGACTGGAGTTTCATCTTGACCCAAGAGACTCTAAGGCCAAATGGTTCTGTTTCCTCATTCAGTGAAAGGAGAGCACTCCTTAAGACATCCAAAGACTCAGTAAGAATAAGTACATCATTAGCAAAATCTAGGTCTATAATCCTAGTTTCACCAATCAGTGCACCACAACTTGCTTGAGCCACCATTCAGCCAAGTATCCAGGCTATGCAGGCATTGAACAGATGCAAAATATCCTATCTTCTTTTTACTAAAGAGATGGGAGCCACAGAGACAAAAAGTTTGACTAATATTTTATGGTGGGTGGCAGGGCTGAATATTTGTCAGTTTGAGAACCCCTGCTCATTGATGCCTTTTTAAAATTCATATCTAACCTAAAAATGCACTGTCTGACACACAACAAACTAAACACATTATTTAATCAACTCTTTACTCTTACTCTCTTTTTTACTCTTTTACTTGTCTCAGTCATTTGACTGCGGCCATGCTGGAGCACCGCCTTTTAGTCGAGCAAATCGACCCCAGGACTTATTCTTTGTAAGCCTAGAAGTTATTCTATTGGTCTCTTTTGCCGAACCGCTAAGTTACGGGGACGTAAACACACCAGCATCAGTTGTCAAGCAATGTTGGGGGGACAAAGACAGACACACAAAAACATATACATACACATACATACATACATACATATATATATATATATATTTCATTTTCATTTTATCTAGTTTCAGCTCATGAGCTGTGGCCATGCTGGGGCACCGCCATATATATACATATATACGACGGGCTTCTTTCAGTTTCCGTCTATCAAATCCACTCACAAGGCTTTGGTCAGCCCGAGGCTATAGTAGAAGACACTTGCCCAAAGTGTCACGCAGTGGGACTGAACCCAGAACCATGTGGTTGGTAAGCAAGCTACTTACCACACAGCCACTCCTATGCCTAAATACTTTTCCAAATTATATCGTAGAATTCTGAAACTTTCACTTTTGTACTCTCACCAATAACTAATCTCAAAGTATTTAAACTGAACCATAACAATTTTAGCATCGTACCCACAATCAGAGAAGGCTGAAATGGTTATGGGCACTCTTTCTTTCTCTCTTCATCCTCCCTCTTTGTCTACACCTTTTCTCCTTATTTCTTTGTATTCTTTTTATCTCTCCACTTCCTCTTATTCCTCATTCTCCCATTTCTTCCTGTTCTGTACTTCACTTCCCTTCTTTCTCATCTCCCTCTTTTTACCCTTTTCCTTCTTCTTTTCTTCCTCTTTCTTCTCCTCATTTCAACCCCCACTCCACTGTACTTCCTCCTTATCTTTTATCTCTCCCACAACTAATTCTAAACTCCTTAGGTAACCAATGAATATAGGCTTTACATACTATGATATACTATTGTATATCTATATTACTTAAACAATTTCCTCACTTGCAGGTTCCTTTATCACGAGATATCATTGGTTTATAATGGTGAAGAGAGTGAAGTGTTTGTGTTGCCAGCTTCAAAAGCACACAATCAATGTCTGCTTAAAAATAATGTTGAATTTCAATTTTTCATGAGCAGTACACCATGTAAGTATTATGTATCTTCATCACCATCATCAACACCATCACAATTGTCAAAACCACCACCACCACCACCACCACCATCATCGTCGTCGTCATCATTTTGACCTGTTTTTCATACTTGCATGGGTTGGGTTGGTCTTCTTCAGCACAGTATCTCACCAATGGTTGCAGCCCCTTCTTTGACTGTAGCTATTATCAGTTCTCAGTAAACTGAGACTTGTTTGGTGAAATTTATATTCCTTGGATGTCTTATTGTTCTACAGCATAATTCTTCTTGATCCTGAATTTTGTTATAGGTTAGAAATGGTCTACTACTCAGGGTCTGTGGCAGTCACTGCTGAGTGTGAATGGCAATTTTAGGAATGATTTCTCATTGCTCTTACTAATGAAATGGGTGGATCATTTCAAATTGATAAGGTCAGTTGTGGCTTTGCTTTCTTTAGCTGTGTAAATGGTATTGGTGGATTACTATGTGCTGTTGATGTGTTGTGGTGCACTGAGTTGAAGTGTTGTAGGTGTCAGTGGATGTGGGGCATGGATTGTAGTTGGAGGATTTTAAGCTGAGTCAGATTTGTTGTTCAGTTGCTGTAGCAATTCATTTGAAGACTATTAATTTAAAAGGGTTTTGTATGCAGGCAAGATGAAATGTTTCCTGCTTTTTTATTAAGAACATTTGTTATTAGCTTCTTCATAACTCATAGATTATATCTGTTACTTCATCTGTTGTACATTTTAGACTTGGATGCTTCATCTTATGGAAGAATCCTTTTAGTCACTAGAGAAATTTAGACAGTGGACGAGTGACCAAGACCTTTGGCATTATGCCGTGCTTGAGAAGACCCATCAAGCCAAGTAAAATCATAGTCATGGCAAATAGTGATGTCATGCAATTGGCACCTGTGCCAGTGGCATATAAAAGCACTCATTACACTCTCGGAGTGGTTGGTGTTAGGAAGGGCATCCAACTGTAGAAACCATGCCAGATCAGACTGGAGTCTGGTGCAGCCTTCCAGCTTACAAGCCCTGGTAAAACTACCCAACTCATACCAGCATGGACAATGGAGAGTAAATGGCGGCAGAGGAGGGGGAAGAAGAAGAAGAAGAAGAAGTAGTAGTAGTAGTAGTAGTAGTAGTAGTCGTTGTCGTTGTCAAATTGTTTTTTTCTGTTTGTGAGCAAGGCTATATATTGCATATACCTGGATTGAAGGTGTTTCTGGTGAGGTACATGTATAATTTCAGGGCTCCATTAGTATCTGTGACATCATTTCTGCATACCAGTTCATTCTCATGCAACAGTTGGTTGTGCATCTTAAGTTACAAAGATGTTTGAGTGATACAGTGGTTAAAAGTTTGTAATCTTATGTTACCCAGACAACTGTAGTTAACTTTCGTTATATTTCAATTAAAATCTTTTAGTATCTATGGCATCAACATCATAAGAGATTTAATTGATATCTTGAATGCTACATTTCCTTAAACAGGTGGTGATGCTTCCATATTCCCAATGATGCCTGAAGATACATTCTCTAGGATTGGAGAGGTCTGTGTAAATGTTCCAAGCCACACAAACTCTTTAGAGGAGGATCAAATCAAACAAACAGCTGAAGAACCAATTGCTAAAAAATTTAAAATTGATGATGGCATGTGTGAAAGCTCATGTGAAAGACTTCAGTTTCCTGGAAAAGATAATGTGAGTTATATTTACAGATCTGTTATCCCGAATACTCCATGTCAATAATGTAAGAGCATTTCAAACAAAGCCTAGATTGGGAATAAAAGGAATTTAGTGTGCAAACAGAAAACCCCTCAGGCTCTATCATCATTTTCCCTATATTTGCTTCCTCTTGATGGGATGGGATCTGGGCAGGATGTTTTCACATAACGTTTTATGGTTGGATGCACTTCCACATTCTAACCCTTTTAGTCACTGTTTATGACATGGAAATACATTGTACTTATTGTTAAAACAGAGATATATACTTCATTAATTGATGATAACCTGGTGTATCTATCAAAGATATACATGGAGTGTAGAATGTTACATTAAAACAATATCAAAAGATAAATTTAGTCAAAGCTGAAATATAGTTAGGAGTAAACATTTGAAAATTTCTGTAACATCTGTGAAATGGTATTGTACATTATACAAGAAAAAGATCTTTAGATGGATAATAATTGGTTTACTAAAAATAGCAATGATTAGCTAAATATGGAGATTATACTACACAGATACTTGAAGATGTAGACAGGTTCTGCCATTTAGTTGAAATAATTATTACCAGAGGTGAATTTCATTAAAAAAAATATTGTAACTTGGGTAAGAATTATATGGAAAAAGCTTAAGGGACTGTTACCTTAGCTGGCAAGGAATATCTTATTTTGCATAAGGAGCATAATGCCATATAATAGTGAAGCTTGGACAATGAGCATAGAAACCTTTAGTGGATGGAAAGAAATGAACTGAAGGTAATCCATTGTATGTACCATGTCAATTTACAAAAAAAAATCGAGTAAAGTGAATTGAGAAAGTGGCTTGGTATCAGTGCCAGAGGGACTATACAGGCAAGTAAAATCTATTGAATCCAGTTTATGGTCAAGTACTTGTCTCTTTAAAACTTATATACATAAGTCTGTTTCCTTATTGTCTTTAGTTATAAGGTGTTGTCTTTTTTCATTAAGTTTCATCTCTTCAAATGAACCCTCAGTTTCAGCAATTTCAACTGAAATATTCCAGCTTTCTACAAGGAAGCACTAATTTCTTGTGTATGATATAAAATACCTCTTCTGAAGAAAGTAATTCATTTAAATGAAAAACTTTCTTTTTCAGAAAACTTACACTGTTTTGGCCAGTGTTGTATCATAATAATTTACTGTTCATGCTACAGATTCTGTTCATGCTACAGATTCTGTTCATTGCAAGTTTTGTCTACTTTCATGTCACTTAAAATGACTTTAACATTCTAGAATTAATAATATTGTATTTCAGGTGAAACATTTGACAGATTCATCATTTGCTTTGGCTGAAGACATTTTTCGAACAGGTGCCAAGTGTGTGCCCTTTGGAAAACAAGATACCTATGAACCAGGAATTAACTATCATTGCATAAATGCTCTCAGGATTAAGCCAGGCCGAGGGGACCGTACACTTAGCATGTCTTGCAGTGATAAAATTGCCAGATGGAATTTTCTGGGATGTCAAGGTGCTTTGTTGAGCCACTTCCTTTTCGAACCAATTTACTTCAAGTCTTTTATTATTGCAAAGTAGGTGCTATGTATTTTATTCACTTGTTTTTACTGTTTTGCATCCATTTTCCAATGGGATGGTTTTTTCGTAAATTTGAGTACTGTTGGAGCAGTTGTTTTTACAGTTGGGCAATCTTCCTATCCTTATTACTCTCTGGGGCACAAATCTCTCATCTTTTATCATATATTTTATTCTTTTCGGAACTGTAAATCTATTATCTATAACCTATCTTTGCTAAACTAGACACTATATTCCAGCATTGTTCTAAAAGGGGACGTCTGCATGTGCATGGAATCCATTCACATCTCTTCCCTAAATATTAATAAAGGCTTCTCCTTAGTCTGATTCAAAGTTTCTCTTCATCATTTCTATAAGTTAATCTTATGTCTATATATCTATTCTACTCTTCAAGCTCCTCCAACCACCACTTGTTATTTTCTTTTCTTTCATCTTTGAAGACATTTATCAGACTTCATCTCTGTTTAAAATCATCGTCTTCAATAATTTCAAAGTATACAACTCGTATTCACTTTGACATATATCCAAAACAGACATCTCTGGCACAGAGGCTGAAATATTTGCAGATGTTAGTCTTCTATTCTGATTAGGCCCAAGAAACAAAACATCAACACTCTTGACTTCTTTCTTATCTTCTTTCAGCCTTTACCTTTCACCTAGCCAGCACCATTTCTGCACACATGAGACTGTCTGACAATTATAACAACTCTCACATTTTTCAACTGTACAGCATACTCTTCTCTCAACAAAACAGACTCAGAAAAGCAATAACCATTGTAAGAATGATGGGAGAACACAGAGAAGATAAAAGTATATTTTTAAGCTAGTGATTGCAACATTTTAATGATTTATGTAGTTTAGAATGTTTGTGTTAGACATAAAGTTGCACAAGCTACATATTTCATAGCACACTGCAGCTATGATCTGTGCATCTCTAAGCGGTTTTATAATTTCAGTAATTTATAGATTGGGGCCTGGTGTAGCCATCTGGTTCGCCAGTCCTCAGTCAAATCGTCCAACCCATGCTAGCATGGAAAGCAGACGTTAAACGATGATGATGATGATAAAGATGGTTATTGTTCTTCTTGCTTAACCCCCACTTCACGCTTAATCAAATAGACCTATAGTTAAAGACCTTTCAGTCAGCCTGTCTTTTATTCACCTATTGTGTGATTTTCATTTATTAATATGGGATATAAAGGAGATTTGGTTGCTATTTCTACCAGATTAAGCAATCATGTAAAATCTCTCCTGCTCAAGTACATATGATTTATAGATGTGATGTATGTAGGCTGTTATGGTCAGACAGCATTGACTCTATTGACAGTAGTCTGTTAATCATGCATTTCTCCAGAGCATTACTGATATAAGTGAAATGGATTTTACAATGTGTAAACTTGCCTTGCAATATATATATATGTGTGTGTGTGTGTGTGTGTGTGTGTGTGTGTGTGGGTGTGTGGAAAGAAGGGATGTATTTCCATGCAGGAAAAAATATAGGAGAATTTTTTTTTTGAAAATGCACCTGAATTTGAAAAACTTGTAATTGTTTTTAAATAAATTTATTTACATACATACCAAACTAGTTTCAACAATTTTTTTGTTTATCAGTGGTATAAACATTTATTAAACAATGGGATTTTATAAATTGTAAATTGCAAAGTAGAAAGCATGTATATAATTAAATTCAATGACGGGGTAGATAATATCAAAAATGATTGGCAAAGAATATAAAATGTGGATTATTAAAATTTTGGTCATGTTGAGTTAAGAGAGAGAAATAAGAAAAGAAGAGAATAAAAAAGGTTTTTTTTTTTTTACAGTTTCTGTCATCTTGTGTTTGATTTTTTTTTTCTGTCGTGTACAAGGCTTTTCACTTGTAATGGAGTGTTTTGGAATCAGTGTATTTATAAGTTTTTCTGTGAACAGATCTAATTTTTGATTCGTCATAATTCTGATGATGTCTTATTCTTTCTGGTGGTCAAGTTTGGTGTTCTGCCTGGTTGACTTCTCTGTAGGGAATGGTCATCAACCGTTCCATTTGGTTGATTCTCTTAAAGGGTCAGTGTTTTTTTTTTTCCTGAGGGCCTGGTTCTGATCAGAGGTAAAATTTCATTGGTCTAGAGATAGATGACATCAGCAACTGGTGTTTGAGAAGGTGTATGGTGTTATTGTATAGTGATTTGGAGTTGTGGTTTCGAAATCCAAGGGGAAGATTGTTACTAAATTATGTCTGTTGTATCTGGGGTTTTTTGTGAAGAAATTAAGTTTTTCTTCTTTTTAGTGTTTTTTCTTCTTTATAAAGGATATTTAGCTGTGGCTTATATTTTTTAATGAGTATGCTTTCCTTATTCAATCAGAATTGGGTTGAATTGTTTCTGGTGCATTGATAGAGAGGGAAGATTTAATATTTCAGGTTTATGTTTGTGGGGCATTGGTCTAGGTGTTTGCTTATGGGAATTTTCCTAGTTGTGGGGTCCTGGATTTGTTGCCTGTGTACCATCAGTCTGTCACTCAAGGTCAAACTAGTTCGACCTATGTAGTCTCCATCACACCCACCACATTTGAGGACACAGATTAAGTTCTTCAATGCACAGGTGCAGTGATTTTTATGGTGAAATGCTCCACAGACATAAACCCGAAATGCCAAATCTTCCCTCTCTATCAATGCATTGGAAACAATTCAACCCAATTCAGATTGAATAAGGAAAGCATACTCATTAAAAAATATAGACCACAGCTAAATATCCTTCAGAAAGAAGAAAAAACACTAAAAAGAAAGAAAAAAAAATCAGTTTCTCCACAAAAAAACAACCAGATACAACAGACATAATTTAGTAACAGTCTTCCCCTTGGCTTTCGAAACCACAACTCCAAATCACTTTACAATAACACCATACAGCCTTGTACACGACAGAAAAAAAACACAATCAAACACATGACAGAAATTGTAAAAAAAAAACCTTTTTATTCTCTTCTTTTCTTATTTCTCTCTCTTAACCCAACATGGCCAAACTTTTAATAATCCACATTTTTTATATTCTTCACCGATCATTTTTGATATTATCTACCCCTGCCATTGAATTTTGTGAACGTTTAATCATTTAAGCATGTTTTTTACTTTGCAATTTACAATTTATAAAATCCCATTGTTTAATAAATGTTTATACCACTGATAAACAAAAAATTGTTGGAACTAATTTGGTATGTATGTAAATAAATTTATTTAAAAAGAATTACAAGTTTTTCAAATTCAGGTGCATCTTAAAAAAAAATTCTCCTACACACACACACACACACACACACACACAAACACACACACACACACACACACACACACACACACACACACACACTTCCAACTGTTTATATGTTTCTACTCAATGTTATATCTATTTTCCCACTCAGTACCTCCACTTGGTGTTGTGTGTCAGCCCCAGCTTGATATTATGTATTTCTCCATTCAATATTGTACATACGTTCCAATTTAATTTAGAATATTTTCTGGTTATCTTGATCATGTTTTAGGTGTCCATTCAGTATTGATGCTGCCCACAGAGCTCTTATGGGAAGATTTGAAACACAAGCTGAATCACTTCATTTACCTGAAAGTTATCTCATGAACAAACCAAATATTTTACAGTCCTCTCTCTCATTTGCTGACAATAAAAACAACTCCAAGACTGGTAAATTGAAAGAAAATGTTATTCCATGTAGTACAAGTAAGTAAATGATAAAGCAAACAAAATACAAAATCAAACTGCAAACAAGTGAAAGAAATTGACTAACATCAGGTATCTGTATTTCCTGTTTGACTATTTATTATCAGCAATATCAATCATGGGATTTTAGCTTTTGGTATTAGCAATGTAAAGAGAAACAACTTCTATTGGGTGTAGATGGCTCAGCCAAAAAATGATAAATTCATTGAGTTGATAGAAAATTAAAAGGGCAGAACCGATTCTTATTAGTAACAAGTTAGACAAATATCTTCTACCATTGCCTCAGGGTTTCCAATACTATGTGAGTAGAATTTGGTAAACAGAAACTGTCAAGCTCATTATGAATGAATGAATAAGTGTGTGTGTGTGTGTATGCATGCGCACGCACACACCTGTGTGTGCATGTATGTATGTATGTATGTAAGTATCTGTGTGAATCATCACTGTTTAATGTCTTTCTTAAACAATGATGATGATGATATATGTATATACACACACACAAGTGGGTGCTGAAAAGTTCCTGGCTCTGGGTAAAATAAAATACAGGAGGAGCAGTTAATTATGATTTTATTCAGCATATTCCTCTCTCAGGTTCACAACACTTATTGCAGTGGTCCTTCAGTTTTTCTAAGCCCTGTAAAAGAACTTAGAAGGTTGGGCCTCCAACCAAGCCTTTCACAATACCCTAAAAGCCAGGAACATTTCAGCACCTGCCTCATATATATATATACACATGTGTGATATAATTATCTGTAACCTAATGCCATAAAGTGTTCTCCGATGAGCCATTGTTGTTGAGCATCTGATAAATGTACTTAGAATACCCATTGTAGTGTTCTAAACAACCATAATGGTGAAATGTGTGTAGGAACTATAATATAAACTAGTTTTTATCCTTATTTCTTCTAAACACGTGCGTGTGTAATGTATGTCTTGTGCTAATATATATCATCAGCAAAAAATGTAATCATCATTGAGAAATCTGAAACACACCTTCATATGAAATCCTATGCAATATTTGTGCTGTACTGAATGACAGATACTCCCTTGACACTTTAACTATCAGAAATGCTATGAATTCACTACTGACCCATTAGAAATCTAACTAACAATGCTATTGTTCACAAATTATGAAATAAACTAAATAAATGCTAAATGAACAACATCAACAACAAAAATGAACAACTTTTACTGTGGAGTATTAAAACTGATTAAATATTTGATGTTAACAGTTAGGTTTTTCAGAAATATAAGTTGAAACCCTTTTGGAATTTGGCCCTGGTTTAAGGTATTATTTTACTGGGCCCACAGTCATAAATTTAAACACTACAGTGCTTTGTTATAGTATGTCCTTAAGTACTACCTGTTTCAGTTGATCTAACAGGAATAAGGTACCATTTTTATTTCAAAAAATTTGGTATTTACATAACAAACTCTAGTATGGATAAAAATTTATAAAAATAAGAAGGAAAAATAAAATAAATAAATAAATAAAAGAATGGTATTGATTTCTACCATGTTTCAGAATTTGTCTTCTTTTTGCAGCAATAATTTGGTATAAGAATGGTGCAAATGCAACTGAAGAAATTGCAGTGAATGGCAGAAAGCAAGGTGCAACATTGAAATCGATAAATAACTGCTCAGCCCAGTTAGTAATTAAACATATTCAAAATATAAATCATTGTTTCTTACAATCCTAAATGGCGAGACAGTAACATGATCATCATTGTTTTATCATTTTAACATCCACTTTTACATGTTCATATTGGGTGGACAGAATTTATTGAAGCAGATTTTCTATGGTTAGATGCCTCTCCTGTCACCAACTCTTATCTATTTCCAAGCAAAGTGATATTTCAATATGACCAAGCATGTTTTCATGGAAGGTAGTCCATGAAGGACTACTCGTGTGATGGTGACATTCATTTGCGACTATCACATGAAGTCAGGGCAAGGAGACAGTAGTACATACATAAATGCATGCATGCACACTCACACACACTCAGGGCTATAGTAAAAGACACTTTCCCAAAGTGCCACACAGTGTATCTAAAACCACACGGTTAAGAAAGAAACATCATCATCATCTAACATCTGTCTTCCATCCTGGCATGGATTGGACTATTTGACAGGATGGCAAGCCAGAGGACTGTACCAACCTCCATTGTTTGTCTTGGCATGGATTTTGCAGCTGGAACCCCTTCCAAATGCCAACCACTACAATAAATGAAACATATGCAACTGTTATACCATATTGCTTGGTCTGCTCTTAATGTTGCAATTCAATGATGCATTCTAAATGGCAAAGCATTTAATAAGAAATTGTTCAATTGTTAACCCTTTATTCTTTTTGTACACTCAATTGCAGCTTGTATCTGAGATGCTGTTGACCTGCTTCTTCCTCCAACTTGCTTATATCTCCAGTTATATTCACTAAAACAAAACTCAGCGTTGAGTTATATCTTTCTTTACTTTCTATTTTATTGATATTGATATTTCTATTGCTACTAAGGTGGCAAGCTGGCATAATCATTAGCATGTCAGGCAAAATGCTTAGCAGTATTTTATCCATCTTTATGTTCAAAGTTCGAATTCTGCTAAGGTCCACTTTTCCTTTCATCCTTTTGGGGATGATAAAAGAAGTGTCTGTTGAACACTGGGAACAATGCAACTGACTTATCCCATTCTCCAAACTTGCTGGCCTTGTGCCAAAATTTGAAATTAATACTTCTGCTACTTCTACTATGACTTTTTCACCTATTGCACCATCTAAACCCCTCTAATGCTCCCCTGTTTATCCCCCATTACTTCAACAGTGTCTCACACCCAGCCCCAAATGTCTAACTGAATGGTTCATCTAATTCAGTGGTTCTCAACCATTTTTTGCCTATGGACCCGTTTTATTCCTATTTTACTCAGATGGACCCTCATAAACAGTTGTTGTTTAAGAAATCCTATTATATTTTTATAATTGATTATTAAGAATTGTATTAAAAAAATTGTTAAAATGCTGTGTGTACTGTAGAAGTATAACCGTTTTCATTGCACATAAATTTTAACAACCAAATCTTATATGGACCCTGGTTGAGAACATCATCATCATCATCGTCGTTTAACGTCCGCTTTCCATGCTAGCATGGGTTGGACGATTTGACTGAGGACTAGTGAAACCAGATGGCTACACCAGGCTCCAATCTGATTTGGCAGAGTTTCTACAGCTGGATGCACTTCCTAACGCCAACCACTCAGAGAGTGTAGTGGGTGCTTTTTACGTGCCACCGGCACGAAAGCCAGTCAGGAGGTACTGGCAACGGCCATGCTCAAAATCGTGTATTTTATGTGCCACCCGCACAAGAGCCAGTCCATGGGCACTGGCAACGATCTCGCTCGAAAGTCCTTACACATGCCGCGGGCACAAGTGCCAGAAAGGCGACGCTGGGCACAGGTGCCATCACAATTTCGCTTTCGCTTGCCCCAATAAGTCTTCGCAAGCTGAGTTTCGTGTCCAATGAGGGAGACGACGTTAGCATGGGTCCCAGACGTCAAATTTAACTCGATTTCGATTTCACTTGCCTCAACAGGTCTTCGCAACACTGATCTAATTCTCTATCCCAGAACTGCATCTTTACATTAACCATAAAC
Source organism: Octopus bimaculoides (assembly GCF_046866305.1). NCBI lineage: Eukaryota > Metazoa > Mollusca > Cephalopoda > Octopoda > Octopodidae > Octopus > Octopus bimaculoides. The sequence goes on from NC_142928.1 coordinate 133,325,955, forward strand.
TTTCAAAGGTTCAAACTAAACATTAGCTGTATTTACTTTTTACACAACCAGCCCCTTAACAGTCTAAGAGGAGCCTGGAAACACTATGAGGTATTTGTACCTCACGTCCTCTAGACTACATTAAATTAAAAAGAAAATACAATTTGAAGATCTCTTTCTGAGCATATTTTCTCTCCAACAAATAACCTGCTCCAGTGTGAGATCGTTGCCAGTGCCCCTGGACTGGCTCTTGTGCGGGTGACACATGAGATGTTTCGAGTGGGATCGTTTGCCAGTGCCCCTGGACTGGCTCATGTGCGGGCGACACATGATATCTTTAGGGCGAGATCGTTGCCAGTGCCCATGGACAGGCTCTTGTGCGAGTGACACATGAGGTTTTTCGAGCGGGATCATTGCCGGTGCCCCTGGGCTGGCTCATGTGCGGGCGACACATGATGTCTTTCGAGCGACATCGTTGCCAGTGCCCCTGGGCTGGCCCTTGTGCGGGTGACACATGAAATGTTTCGAGCGGGATCGTTGCCAGTGCCCCTGGACTGGCTCATGTGCGGGCAACACGTGGGGTCTTTCGGGCGGGATCGTTGCCGGTGCCCCTGAGCTGGCTCATGTGCGGGCGACACATGAAATCTTTCGAGCGAGATCGTTGCCGGTGCCCCTGGGCCGGCTCGCGGGTGACACATGAGGTTTTTCGAGCGAGATGGTTGCCGGTGCCCCCGGACTGGCTCATGTGCGGGCGACACATGTAATCTTTCGAGCGAGACCGTTGCCAGTGCCCCTGGACTGGCTCTTGTGCGGGCGACACATGAAATCATTCGAGCGGGATCGTGGCCAGTGCCCCTGAACTGGCTCATGTGCGGGCGACACATGAAATCTTTCGAGCGAGACCGTTGCCAGTGCCCCTGGACTGGATCTTGTGCGGGCGACACATGAAATCTTTCGAGCGAGATCGTTGCCGGTGCCCCTGGGCTGGCTCTTGTGCGGGTGACACATGAGGCTTTTTCGAGCGAGATCGTTGCCGGTGCCCCTGGACTGGCTCATGTGCGGGTGACACATGAGATCTTTCGAGCGGGATCGTGCCAGAGCCCCTGGACTGGCTCATGTGCGGGCGACACATGATGTCTTTCGAGCGAGATCGTTGCCGGTGCCCCTGGACTGACTCTTGTGCGGGTGACACATGAAATGTTTGAGTGGGTTCGTTGCCAGTGCCCCTGGACTGGCTCATGTGCGGGCGACGCCCCTGGGCCGGCTCTTGTGCGGGTGACACATGAGGTTTTTCGAGCGGGATCGTTGCCGGTGCCCCTGGACTGGCTCATGTGCGGGCGACACATGAGGTCTTTCAAGCGAGATCGTTGCCAGTGACCCTGCACTGGCTCTTGTGCGGGTGACACATGAAATATTTTGAGCGGGATCGTTGCCGGTGCCCCTGGACTGGCTCATGTGCGGGCGACACATGAAATCTTTCGAGCGAGATCGTTGCCGGTGCCCCTGGGCCAGCTCTTGTGCGGGTGACACATGAGGTTTTTCGAGTGAGATCGTTGCCAGTGCCCCTGGACTGCCTCTTGTGCTGGTGACACATGAAATTTCTTCGAGCGAGATCATTGCCGGTGCCCCTGAACTGGCTCTTGTGAGGGGTTCTGGGATTTTTGAGCGGGATCATTGCTGGTGCCCCTGGCATGGCTCTTGTGCGGGTGACACATGAGGTTTTTCGAGTGAGATCGTTGCCAGTGCCCCTGGACTGTCTCTTGTGCTGGTGACACATGAAATTTCTTCGAGCGAGATCATTGCCGGTGCCCCTGAACTGGCTCTTGTGAGGGGTTCTGGGATTTTTGAGCGGGATCATTGCTGGTGCCCCTGGGCTGGCTCTTGTGCGGGTGACACATGAAGTTTCTCGAGCGAGATGAGCGTGGCCTTTGCCAATACCGCCTGACTGGCCTTCGTGCGGGTGACACGTAAAAGCACCCACTACACTCTCTGAGTGGTTGGCTTTAGGAAGGGCATCCTGCTGTAGAAACACTGCCAAATCAGATTGGAGCCTGGTGTAGCCATCTGGTTTCACCGGTCCTCAGTCAAATCGTCCAACCCATGCTAGCATGGAAAGCGGACGTTAAACGACGATGACAATACGTACAGACATATATATATATATACCGCCTGACTGGCCTTTGTAGGGTTTTCGAGCGAGATCATTGCCAGTGCCTCTGGACTGGCTCTTGTGCGGGTGGCACATAGAAGACACCATTTCGAGCGTGGCCGTTTTCGTGCGGGTGACACGTAAAAGCACCCACTACACTCTCTGAGTGGTTGGCGTTAGGAAGGGCATCCAGCTGTAGAAACTCTGCCAAATTAGATTGGAGCCTGGTGTTGCCATCCGGTTTCACCAGTCCTCAGTCAAATCGTCCAACCCATGCTAGCATGGAAAGCGGACGTTAAACGATGATGATGATGATGATGAGTTCAAGCTGAACATTAACATCACTAACCTCACATTGTTATGACTTTTCCACTCAGTGATCAAGCTATAAACATCGCTCTCTTCCTTGTCAACCTAACACATTTTTAAAACTAAGACAAATAAGCCAAACATTAAATTATTCAAGGTTCCACACAGTGGGACTGAACCCCAAACCATGTAGTTGGGAGGCAAGTTTCTTACTACACAGCCACACCTGTGCTTAGAGCCATGCCTGAGTGTTCATGGATAAATGTTTGCTTGTTTGTATATCTATCAAATGTGAGTGAATTTGGAGTATTACATGTGAAAACAAAATGAAAACTTTAAATTCTATGCACATGTAGAAAGTTTGTAAACTTTGAAATACATGATATCAGGTAGGTGTCGGAAATCCTCAGTGAACACGAATCAATCTATTTACAAACATGCGGGTGACACATAAAAGCACCCACTACACTCTCGGAGTGGTTGGTGTTAGGAAGGGCATCCAGCCGTAGAAACTCTGCCAAATCAGATTGGAGCCTGGTGTAGCCATCTGGTTTCACCAGTCCTCAGTCAAATCGTCCAACCCATGCTAGCATGGAAAGCAGACGTTAAACGACGATGATGATGATGAAGCCTTTAAAGGCTTCTTCAAGTATTATTTCAAGTAGAAGCCTTTACCAAACTCTCGTACTTGGCAGAATCATTAGCCTACCAGACAAAATGCTTAGCAGCTTTCTTTCCAGCTCTTTACGTTTTAAGTTCAAATGTCACTGAGGTCAACTTTACCTTTCGTCCTTTAGGGTGGTTAATAAGATAAAGTATTAGTCAAGTATTGGGTTCAATGTAATTGACTAATCCCCTTCTCCTACAGTTGTTGGCCTTATACCAAAAATTTGAAACAGTAATTTCATCCATATCATCCATTAATTCATTTTATGTTACGTCATTTTCCTAGATCTGATCTCATCCCTTGACATCAAGTCTTTTTCAACTGATTTTTCTATATTGGTTGCCATCTTCTAAAAATTCTTATTTTCTAAGGTATTATCTGATCTGGTTTCACTATTTCATATCACAGATTTTCCATTGTCCAAAAGCTTCTATTGCATATAATTGTATTTAATTTCCTTTCAGTTTAAGTATTTCCTGCAAAGCTCTATATTCTGAGTTCAAGCGTGTTAAAGCAATTGCAACTAAAGTTAACAAGTTACCACTCACTTTAAAGAGGTAAGAATTGTTGCATCTATTTTCTTTGTAACCAGTTCTCTTATGGTTTCATGAACTTAAAAGGACAGACTACTTAGTTTCTATTTTAAAAGTAACTTACACCTTTTCATGTTATTGTTAATTACTTAATTAAGGAGACCTATGATCTCAGACAATATCATTCAATGTATCCCTCCCTTAGGGTGTAATGTGAATGATTTGGCTGCTGTTTCAAGCAGGTCAAATGACTACATAGAGGTTCCCTTGGCTTGTTCACATATGAGACTCAGTAAGTAGAAACACTTAATTGTCATATAATGTCTTACAGACTAAATGCTGTTTGTTAATTTACTGCATTCTTTATAAATCTTTACTTAACCAACAATCATTGGCTTTTAGTTGATCCAACTCTCATCAGCGGATAGAATATTATTATGACTTCCATATGTCATACTTCATATCTGTGTAGATGAGTGTGTGTGTGCTAGTTTCACACAGGTGCTCAAGTGGTTGTCTATAATCCTTAGTGAATATTATTAAGACTCATAGATATCTGCTTTAATACACAGGTAGAGTTTGTCTAATAATGTATAATGATGCACATACACGAGGCTATACTCATAAAATCTTAAGCATACACGTTTGTAAATAGATTGATTGATGTTCACTGAGGATTTCTGACACCTACCTGATATCATGTATTTCAAACTTTCTACATGTGTATAGAATTTAAGGTTTTCATTTTGTTTTCACATGTAATACTCCAAATTCACTCACATTTGATAGATATACAAACAAGCAAACATTTATCCATGAACACTCAGGCGTGGCTCTAGGCACAGGTGTTGCTTCCCAACTACATCGTTTGGGGTTCAGTCCCATTGTGTGGCACCTTGGGCATATGTCTTCTACTGTAAGCTCAGGCCAACCAAAGCCTTATGAGTGGGTTTGGTAAATGGAAACTGAAAGAAGCCCATCTTATATATGCATATATATATGTTTGTGTATGTGTTCCTCCCCTCCCCTGCTTAACAATCGGTGCTGGTGAGTTTACATTCCTGTAAGTTAACAGTTCAGCAAAAGAGACTGACAGAATAAGTGCCAGGCTTTAAAAAAATAAGTACTGGGGTCAATACATTTGACTAAGAATTCTTCAAGGCAGTGCTCCAGCATGGCCACAGTCTAATGGCTGAAACAAGTAAAAGATATACAGACACCATCATCATCATTTAATGTCCACTTTTCTACATATACATAAGCCAGACAGAATTTGTTGAGGCAAACTTTCTGTGGCTGGATGTTCTTCCTGTCACCAACTTTCACCTGTTTCCAAACAAGGTAATGTTTTCCTATTGCTGGATATGCTTTTTCATCGAAGACTAGAAAAGAACAACCTTATTTGTTTGATGATGATGCTCATTTACAACCATCACATAATATCTAGACATGGGTAAGCAAACACACACACATATATATGTGTATATATGCTGGGACTCTTTCAGCTTCCATCTACCAAATCTACTCATTTTACATCTAATTTCCATGTTGCCATGGGTTGGATGAGTTATCATAGTCTGTCAGTTCTGATTCAGAGTTACTGTGTCCTTCTATAAGAGTCAGAGGACCATATCTCAGTGTTTAATTTTTAGCTTGGTTTCTATGATTGATTCCCTTCCCCTCACCAGCTACTTCACAGAGTGTAACAAGTGATTTTAATCATGGCATCAACACAAGAGAAGTAGTCATGTCTACAACAAGATTAAAGAGTCCCTGTGACTTAATGTTATCTCAAAGTGTTTTCACTACCTTCTCTCTCCTCTCTTTTTTTCTAACTGGGGTAGTCATGTATCTCCTCTACTGCAAGATACCCATTTCTGTCTCTCTCATCGCCTGATATGAAGCCACCTCCTTCAATATTACTCCCCACTCAGTTGAGGCCTTGTCTTGCAAGTTCCTGGGTGATCTCACTGGTGTTGGTGCTACGTAAAAAGTACTCAGTACACTCTGTAAAGTGGTTGGTATTAGGAAGCGTATCCAGTCATAGAAACCATGCCAAAGCAGACAGCAGAGCTTGGCAGTCTTCTGGCTCACCAGCTCCTGTCAAACTGTCCAACCTATGCAAGCATGGAAAAAGGACATTAAATGATGGTGGTGGTGGTGTGTGTGTATACCACTTAATAGAATAATTTCAAAAAGATAATGTGTAATTGTATTTATTATAGTCTTGAAGATGATTCATCCAGCTGCCAAACCTATTACTCACATAAAATAGCTGCCATGAAATACCAAGATGTTTGGAACCAATTGCTGAAGGGAACCTTAAAGACATGGGTTAAAAAGCCAAAAGAATTTATGCAATTCTTATGATATTTAATAAAAAAATATTTTTTTTAATAAATATATTTTGATATAAGTTATACTTTAAAATACATTTTTAAAAACCTTTGTGTAAATTAAATCTTTATTTTAAAAAAAAGCTTGGTTTCAGTTGCAGTTTCTCTTGAGCAAGTATCTTCTACTGTATCTCCAGGTTGACCAAAGCATTGTGAGTGAATTTCAAAGAGAGAGACTGTGTGGAAGCATCATATATATATATATATATGTGTGTGTGTCTGCTAGCGATATAAACAAGAATGTATTTTGCACTGAAAGCCAACATGAGTGTTTCTCTCATGGTAGCTACTGCAGTATAGTTTGTTCTAACAGAACATCCATGCTTGAGTGGGGATAAATATTACTTCTTAGCATTAATACTGTCTCTTTTGCTAATATATATTTTATAAATATTCATCATCATCATCGTCGTTTAACGTCCGCTTTCCATGGGTTGGACGATTTGACTGAGGACTGGTGAACCGGATGGCTGCACCAGGCTCCAATCTGATCTGGCAGAGTTTCTACAGCTGGATGCCCTTCCAACACCAACCACTCAGAGTGTAGTGGGTGCTTTTATGTGCCACCGGCACGAAGGCCAGTCAGGCGGAACTAGCAACGGCCACGCTCAAAATGGTGTATTTTATGTGCCACCCACACAAGAGCCAGTCCAGGGGCACTGGCATATAGATCATCATCATCATGACCATCATTTTATGTCTGCTTTCCATGCTGGTATAGGTTAGATGGCTTGATAGGATCTAACAGATTGGATCCTTCCTCTGATATCTCACTTTTAGTATAGTTTTTTTCAATTAGATGCTCTTCCTAACACCAATGTCTCCGCAGTGTACTAGATGCATTTTTCATGGTACTAGTACCATAAATGTTGTCTTACTCTCAGCAAGACCAAATAGTCCTCTCAAATCAATGTCAGTACTTGATCTACCAATAACTTTACAGATTGTGCATTTATCATGGCACCAGCATTGCACAGTTGCATTGTAATTCACCAGAATAAGAGCATCCACAACTAAAAGACAGAGTATGAGAGAGAAGGGTGACTTTGCACAAGATGTTCAGAAGTTAAAGTATGGAGGAAAGAATAAGTTTATTGTTTTGAGAGGGTGGTAAGGGAGAGACTAACAGACATGACAGTGTTAAGGAAAAAAGTAATTGAAGGGAAAGGGAAAGAGTAGTGTCAGGGGTTAGTGTGAAAGAGAGAGAGGAACAGAATATAATTAATGGGGTGGGTATTGGTGCGGTTACTCAGAGTTATCCAACGTTATATATCATCATCATTTTATATCTGTATTCCATGATGGCAGGTGTTGGACAGTTTGACAAGATCCAGTGGTTTGAGGAATCATATCTTCATTCAGTTTCTACAACCAGAAGCCTTTCCTAGTACTAACCATTCCAGAGTACACTGGGTGCATCTTTTGTGGCACCAGTGTCAGAAAGGCTTACCATGCTCCCAACAAGATGAAATGCTCCTCTCAACCCCACATAAAAACTGCTTGATTTCCCATCAACTTTACAGAGTGTACTGAGTGCATTTATCATGACAAGCAATTGTGTGGTTGCTTTGTAACTCAGGCTAAGAAGCAGAATATAAGTGAAGATAATGACCTTAAGCAAGGAATTGAGAATTTAAAGTATGATGAGAGAACAGGTATATTTTTGTAAGAGAGTACTATGGGAAACACTATCAGAGACAGCAGTAACAGAAAAGGAAGAGAAAAGAGTAGTAGTCAGGAAGGAGACAGAGGAATAAAGGGGTAAAGGTGATGGGGTGAGCTGAATAGGGGTGGATCCAGTGCTATCCTAGATAGCACAGGATCGTTTTACGTCTGCTTTCCCTGCTGACACGAGTTATATGGTTCATCACGATCTGAGTTACAGCTCTCTTAGGTTGTAGGATCATGCCACACATACTGGCAAAATTTATTAATAGAAAATGTGTAATAAAACAGCATATTGATTTTATACATTAACGTTATGGCCAATTTTTAACAAGATAGATATTTGGAGAATTATTTTAAATATGTTAATAAAGAAACATGAATATTAAAAGCCATTGAAATTAAAGTACCAAAACTGTTTATTACATAACTACATTGAAAACATTACTGGATGTAAATAACAAAAAGAATTTTTTTAATATGAAACATTCATCACATGTGGAAACAAGACATTTAATCAGCATTTATTTTATGCTCATCTCATTTGAACCAAGCATAAAAAAACACATCCTTGTCAAAATAGCTGCAATGTCAGTTATCTCATTTATTTTGTTATTTTGCACTTTTAGCTGTCTTGTTATGACATATCTTGTGATTAGTGTTCAGAGATTTTAAATTCAACCTCTGTCTTTGTTGCTAAACATTTCTAATAAATGGTCCGCCTGAACCGTTATCAGAGCATTTGATCGTATATGAACTAATTGGACGGCAAAATGAATACAAATGCTCTGACTGCCATACTGCACTTCATAGAACAAATTGTAAAATGACAAAGTCAACATTATGGTCCCTGGTATGACAAGATTGCTGAATTTGCGGACCATATTCAGAGTATTGATCAACTGTATCTGTAATACTCGTCTACTCAAGTAGATCTGACTGGGAGTATTCATGAACAACAAGATACTATTCTCTTGTTATGAAACTGACAAGGAAACCTAATTGTTATATCACAGGTAAATGTTTTAAAGAGAGATATTCCAACAACTGATGGAAGTATTCAAATTTTTAGAATGCTGTTATGTAAATATGGAACAGTGATAATGGTAAGTTTCACAATCTACTGAGTCATAACTAAAAATCTTATATTCATGTAAAAGCTCTGAGACATCTCTCTACTCTTTACACCTATAGGATTTGATCTCTGTATTGCAAACTAATGAAGCATCTGTCTATTAGTTCTTCACACTGCTTCATACAGCAATAAGCCATGCCTTCTTGTGAGATCTATTTACAGCAAGGTGGATGGACTAAACCACTAGTTTATGTTCTTATTAGTAGTACTGATCGAGATAGGAACCCAAAGATCTTTGTTGGATAGGCTGGCAGTTTGTTAAGTCAATCAGCTGTGACCTATGCAAGCATGGTACATCTTTTGTAAAAATATTAAAAAATAGAGAACTCCAAGACAGGTAATAGATCCCTAATTTGAGTTCCGATAATTGATGGAAAATTTGGTCTACGCATCACTGTGTATAAAATGTAGGCTGTAAGACAGTAAAATTGTAAATAGGCCTGTCTTCGGGTTTGCTAGTATAGAATTTTTTAATCATTGCACAATTATAATGTTCCTTGTTACTCATCTTACAATGTGACTCTCCTAGTTAATTTTCTTTCAGTACCTTCAGAAGTTTACTTTATTTTATTAATGTTCTGAGGCAGTGTTGTAAAACTGATATCCTTGCAGTACTTCTGCTACTGCTACAGAAATCTGAGGTTACTGTAGTAAGACAATTAAGGGGGAAAAAAAAACACTGGTATAGAGTGATGCAAATTAAAAATATATTTGTGTTCTGATACACAAAAATAATTGTTGTATGTATATGATGTTTGCTGCATTTGCTTCAATGATATTATTTAAAATATTTACATAACAACTAAGGATATATTTGAAATATTTCTTTCATTTCAGCAAATATTCCTTATTTTCTCTCGATTTTAACTCTGAACCAGAACACAAACTCCGTCATGCACAACTTACATGTAAGGTTCTTACCAACAGACAAAACAAGATGAAAATTTATAAATATCAATTTATTTTAGAGTTTATTTCTTCCCAGTTTAGATCGTCACCCCAGCCATCTATGTTTACCTGAAAAAAAAAAAAATTATATATTTCAACTGTTTACATTAAACAGTAATATTTAAATTCATTTAATTATGATTTTAAATAATGTTCTAGAGAAAAAAATTCAAAAGCAGTATGATTTAATATTAAAAACTCTAAGTAGATATTTATACAAATTTCCTTTCCTCTATTTATCTTTTCATGCTAGTATAATTAGGAATGCAAACTAAGTTAATTAGAACTTTTGCATATTGTTGGAACAACTATTTCTACAGTTTGGCAGTCAAGCAAACTGAGACAAGCAATACTATGTGATTTGCTCTGTGGCCATGCTGGGGCACCACCTTGAAGAATTTTTAGTTGAATGAATCAACCCCAGTACATTTTTTTTTTAAGCTTGGTACTTATTCTATCAGTCTCTGTTTCCCAACTGCTAAGTTATGGGGACACAAACACACCAACACTGGTTGTCAAGTGTAGTGGAACAAATACATACATACACACATATGGGCTTCTTTTAGTTTCCGTCAACCAAATCCACTCCCAAGGCTTGATCAGCCCCAAGGTGTAACACAGTGGAATTGAACCTGGAACCATGTGGTTGGGAAACATGCTTCTTACCATACATCTATAACTGCATTTATTTGTACAAAGAATACTTTAATTAAAGTAATAATGTTTATGAACGTTTTTTAAAGCAATTAAGAAAATAGGCTTACCTCAGCAGCATCTTCTGAAACAGCAAAAGACAATGAACTCTTCAAGATTTGTTCCTCTTTAAAATTTGTGTTATCAGAATGACTAGTAGAAAGAGCTATTTCAGACAGTTCTGTTTTGGAAGAACTGGATATCACAGGCTGCATATCAGCAAAATAGTCAATTTCTTGGGACTTCTTAGGTACCTTAATATTCATGATGTCAAATTCTTCACCAAGCTGTTTGGCAGAAATGCTTTTAGACACATTGGCCAATTTGGCAGAATAATGTAGGCTGTTAGGTGAAATTTCTTGTCTAGAGTGTGTTTTAATGACAGTCAGTGCATGGAGGTTTGAATCTATTGAGGGCTGGTCTCCTGCCCATGAACTATTAAAGTCAGCTGTTGAAGACCAAGTTTCACCTAATTTGGAGCTGGTATTATTAACTGAAGTTACATCTGCTGAGTTCAAATGGATATCATTGACAGCGTTTCTTAGAATTTCATTGTCTAGTTGCTTCTTATTTCTAACAGAATCACTTACTGAACTCATCTGAGCTAGCTCAGCTTCAATTTCACGGTCAAAATACTGATTTTTTTCATCATCATCCCATTCTTCAGAGTTGTCCCAATCTACCCAATTATCAGGATCATCTGGTTTATATTTTTCATATATCACTTCTGCTGATGGGTCAGTAATTTTCACTTCTACAGAATTGTCTTCAATAATAAAATCTGGAAAAAAAAAACAAAAAAACCCATGATATTTAGATGTTTTGCATAAGAATGAATCTGAACATTAGTACTTCCACTTTAGAATATAAATTACTTAGATATAATACTGTGAAAAAAATACTCTATGCACTCTGAATTTGTATCATGTCCAATATAACTGAAATAAACTTCAAACATTATTGGACAATTGTTGCACTCAGTAAAGAATGCAATCATTTTCTGAATAAGTTATTTACTGTTGTTTTAAAGAAACAGTAAGAAACAATTTTACCAAATATGGGCTGTGACTGCTGAGGACATGCGTAAGCTCGCAAGGAATGAAGCCAGTATGCTCCGCTGAATGTGTAATGTAAATGTGCATACCCGTCAGAGTGTAAGTATCTTGAGAGAAAAGCTGAACATAAGAAGCGTCAGTAGTGGTGTGCAAGAGAGACGATTGCGCTGGTTTGGACATGTGGTGAGAATGAATTGAGGATAGCTGCGTGAAAAAGTGCCACTCCCTAACAGTTGAGGGAACCCGTGGAAGAGGTAGGCCCAGTAAGACCTGGGCTGAGGTGGTGAGGCAAGACCTTCGAACATTGGGCCTCACCGAGGCGATGACTACTGACCGAGACCTTTGGAAATGTGCTGTGTGTGAGAAGACCCGGCAAGCCAAGTGAGATCGTTGCCAGTGCCCCTGGACTGGCTCTTGTGCGGGTGGCACATAAGATGTACCATCCTGAGCGTGACCGTTGCCAGTACCACCTGACTGGCCTTGTAGGGTTTTCGAGCGAGATCGTTGCCAGTGCCCCTGGACTGGCTCTTGTGCGGGTGGCACATAAAAGACACCATTTCGAGCGTGGCCGTTTTCGTGCGGGTGACACGTAAAAGCACCCACTACACTCTCTGAGTGGTTGGCGTTAGGAAGGGCATCCAGCTGTAGAAACTCTGCCAAATTAGATTGGAGCATGGTGTAGCCATCCGGTTGCACCAGTCCTCAGTCAAATCGTCCAACCCATGCTAGCATGGAAAGCGGACGTTAAACGATGATGATGATGATATACAGTGGCTCACCAATATTTTTAGCTCAGATTTATATTTAAGCATCAGTTGTGGTGTGCAAGAGAGACGATTGCGCTGGTATGGACATGTGGTGAGAATGGATGAGGATAGCTGCGTGAAAAAGTGCCACACCCTAACAGTTGAGGGAACCCGTGGAAGAGGTAGGCCCAGGAAGACCTGGGCTGAGGTGGTGAGGCAAGACCTTCGTACATTGGGCCTCACCGAGGCGATGACTACTGACCGAGACCTTTGGAAATGTGCTGTGCGTGAGAAGACCCGGCAAGCCAAGTAAGATCGTTGCCAGTACCCCTGGACTGGCTCTTGTGCGGGTGGCACATAAGATGCACCATTTTGAGCGTGGCCGTTGCCAGTACCACCTGACTGGCCTACGTAGGATTTTCGAGCGAGATCGTTGCCAGTGCCCCTGGACTGGCTTGAGCGGGTGGCACATAAAAGGCACCATTTCGAGCGTGGCCGTTGCCAGTATCGCCTGACTGGCCTTCGTGCAGGTGACACGTAAAAGCACCTACTACACTCTCTGAGTGGTTGGCGTTAGGAAGGGCATCCAGCTGTAGAAACTCTGCCAAATTTAGATTGGAGCCTGGTGTTGCCATCCGGTTTCACCAGTCCCCAGTCAAGTCGTCCAACCCATGCTAGCATGGAAAGCGGACGTTAAACGATGATGATGATGATGATTCCTTAAATACATAGGTATTTACATATAGGTGTAAGTGTGGTTAAGAAATTTGATTCCCAACTACATGGTTTTAGGTTCAGTCCCACTGCATGGCACCTTAAGCAAATGTCTTTTACTAGCACCTCAGGCTGTGACAGAAGCCAAAAGAAGCCCATTGTGTGTAAATGAATGTTATTCATTTCCCTTATTCTATGAAAATATGTCTAGCCATGAAGAAATATTACCTTGCTTGGAAACAGGTAAGTGTTGGCAATAAGAAGGGCACCTGGCCAATGAAAATCTGCCTCAATGTACTCTGTTTAACTCATGTAAGCATGGAAAAGTGGATGTTAAAATGATGATGCAGAGGAGGAAGAAGAAGGGTTAACTAAGACTTTAAAATGATACTATAAATTTTATTCATATCTCATGGAAATAACTGCAAGCTTAATATATATCAGCAACAACTCACCTTTCTTGGGTATGCTGTCAATCACTTTAGCTGCCTTGTCATTATTTTCAAGAATTACTTTACAATGTTTTTTATCTGTTTCCTCATCTGTGTGTTTATTAGATTTCCTCGAAGGACTTCTTCTGTAAGAGTAAATGCAACACAGTAAATATGGATCTCTGTTGTGAGAGTAAAAATTACAATGCACATTTGGTACTTAGACCAAGCAAAAAAAAAAAACATTTGTGCTATGGACCTTTGCTAATTTATGTCAGTGGTACATCACCTATGATATGAAGTAAGCATCAGCTATAGCAATGCATCAAAAAAACATAAGAAAATAATAGATGATTACTGTTTACTTATTATCGTTTCCTGAGAGAACATTCTAAAATAGCATTAAAACAGAACTAAAATTAACAATTGCAGCGTGGAAGATGCTCATAAGCCACTTAAGAACACACAAAAAATGGTTAGATCACTTCAACATTTAAATTTAACTTGTGTCAAAATATTTTTGTCATTTTGAAATCATGACCTGTTGACTGACAAAACTTCATGCTGAAGTTTTGTCTGTGAACAGGTCACAGTTTCAAAGTGACAAAAATATTTTGACACAAATTAAATTTAAATGTTGAAGTGAATCCAACAGTGTTTTGTGGGTTCTTAAATGTCTTATAAACATCTTCCATGCTGCAATTGTTTTTGTTTCAACACACAATCTCAGATCAAGTCACTTGCTATGCAAGTACATCTCTGTAAGTACTAAAATTGTTTAGCTTAATGGTACAGAGTGCTCAGCTGGAATTTGTGAAGTACAGGGTTTGATTCTCTGTAGTGGCTGCTAGCCACTTTTTTCTATCTTTAAGAGGGTTTTACCCAATTTTCTAAAAGCTATACTTTTGCATTTGAGATTTTCTTAATTTCTAAAAATATATGTGTTGTAACACACACACACACACACACAAATTGTCTCATAGCTCTGCAGTTTTGAAGAACGAAAAAAAATTCATTATTTGAAAAAACCAGAAAAAGTTAGCAACAAGAAGAGCATCTGGTCTCAATGTATATTTGTCTAACCTATGCTAGCATGGAAAAATGGGTGTAAAATGAATGAACAAATGAACATCTAGTATGGTGCTGCTAAGCATATATACACCTTAGAGAAAACCTTCCAAATAATTAGTAGCATTTAATAACCTTCAGTTCACAAACAGTTTGCTCACCCTGACAATTCTATTGTTACTACACTTTCCCTAAATGCATTAACTCCCGAAAGAAGCCCGTCGTATATATGTGTGTGTGTATGTTTGTGTGTCTGTGTTTGTCCCCCCCCCCAAATCGCTTGACAACCGATGCTGGTGTGTTTATGTCCCCGTAACTTAGCGGTTTGGCAAAACAGACTGATAGAATAAGTACTAGGCTTCCAAAGAATAAATCCTGGCGTTGATTTACTCATCTAAAGGCAGTGTCCCAGCATGGCCACAGTCAAATGACTAAAACAAGTAAAAGGGTAAAAGAGAGTACATGTGAGAGTGAAAATGGAGGGTGGTTTGGGATGTGCTAGAAACAACAGCCAAATCTCCCTTGAATCGTACACCTTTTCTTCTGAAAATATTTACAATTTTTTTTTTTTTCACAGAAAAGGCTCCTTTCATGGATTTTAAGTTGATGCTTCTGATCATTTCGAAGGCTGAATTGAAATTAAAAAATTTGGAAAAATCTCCATCAAAACAGAATAGTTTCAACTTATTTGGTCTTCCTGATCCAAAACTCCATTTTTTCAAAACTCCTATCCCTACCCTCGAAAAAATTTTCCCCACAAATTTTTTATAATCGTAATCTATGCCATTTAAAAGGTATTTGTATAAAATTTCATTGAAAGAAATCCATCTTCCTGAAACTTATGAGGGGAAAAAAGTTGGATTGTGTGAATTTTCTGAAACTCCTCTCACTACCCCCTCGAAAAAATTCTTTCCCATAAATTCATATATATACTCTGAATCCATAGCATCTAAGCGGCATTCATTGAAAATTACATTAAAAAGTATCCATTTTTCTGGATGTTATGAGGCAACAAAATCAGTGGGGTACACATCTGTAGTTATACCAACAAAACTATCCGGTGTTCACAGTAAAGGGCATTAACTCCAGATTTTACGACTTAAATTTGTGGACCCCCCCCCCCACCTATCTTGAGAAGCTATGGTCCAATTTATGCGAAACTTGTTTTATTCCATTTCTATTCACATTTCAGGGGTACTTTACTTTCGGAGTATTTTCCCATTATGTGCCAGTTTGGCTGTATTGAATGACTGACAAGAAAGCAAGCATGCAATAAAAGAATTTTAGTAGTATATAGATAGATCAATAAAATGTCTGATAACTAGAAACATTCTCTGTGAGGTTCATTCTCATCTAGTTTAGAAATTAAACAAAAAGCATATAAAAATAATTACAATCTGTACTATGACATCAATATTAAAGAAATACTAGTCTATAGAAATAGTCAGTCTTACACTGAGGCTGCGAGATCTTTCAACAACGGCTTTTTAAGTGCTTGCTTTACTGAAGTAAATTTTTCTTCTTTTATTACACTTTGAACATTCTAAAATGAAGAAAACAACATAAGCAAAAATAAGGTAACTTTTATACATAATAAAGAGCATGTAATAGTTGAATTTGTATGAAAAAATGTAATACAAGTGGTAAGCTCCCAGTAAACTGAATTTAGAATTAGAATATTTCACTTATTCTACTAACACTCATGAGAAAAACATGAATGTCAAAGTTTTCATTCTTCTAGTTTTCAGAAAGGAGATGACAGAAGATAAAGTTAAGTCTTTAATTTTGATGGGAACAACCTCTCTTGCACTGGTAGCATGATAAAATGCACCCAGTTCATGCTATAAAGTGGCAGAAGATAAAAAGAGTATCTGTGAAAAAGAAAAAAAAAGCCAAAAACATGAAATGAATAGAGATGTAGAGACTATAAGATCTGTGAAGGCAACTATTAATTAAAAACATTGATGCAGGACAGAGGAGACTGCTACAGATGCCCCTGCTCATACTGGTGATGGTGACATGATAAAATTTGCTCAGGTCATGTTATTATTCATGACAGGAAGGGCATCCAGCCACAAAAACCAGATACATGAAGCAAAAATAGATGGTTTGTGGTAGGCAGAAGGTGGTGGCATTAGTTATTGTGTGAATGTGTGGAAGGTAGTAATGATCAGTGATTGAATGATCCAATAAGTGCTAGACAATTATGGTCTGGTAGAGTTGAGTTTGGAAGTGTGAAAGAGACCAAAAGTATTTAGAGTATCTTTATGTTATTCACAGATATGCACACACACACATACACTACACTATAGCTACAAATATATAGGGCCATTGTCTTATAATTAAAGGAAATCCATACAGTTACACACACAAACACATTACACAGACATGGTTGGTGGTAGGAAGAGCATCCAGCCATAAAAACCCTGCCAAAACAGACACAAGTAGCCTGGCGTAGTCTTCTACCTGGCCAGCCCCTGTCAACTGTCCTATCCATGCATGTATGGAAGACAGACGTTAGACGATGATAGTGATGATGATGATATATATATATATATATATATGTCATCATCTCTTCCTTAATTTTGTTGCTTCACAGCGTTCAGTATACACATATTTTTTCACATCTGGCTGTATAGACTTTCTTGTTTATTTTCACTGTTTCGTTTCCCTGTCTTGTTTTCTGTCCTCCACGGTACAAATTTAATTTGTGGTCCGTGGGAAGAGCCATTCCAACAATGTGTTCTGCCCTAACTCTTCGAAACGTCAGTGTTAGAATGGTGGCAGCTGATGAAGGAAATGTTCTCTATGTGGCCTGTGTGTTTTCTGTACTCTGTTTATCATTTTGTCTACGTTTTGTTTGCAACGTCCTGTACCCAGATATGCATCTATATATACAGGTAGATGTAGGTATGTACATACATGTACGTATATATGCATATACTCATTTATCATTTGTATTATATATATATATATATATATATATATATATATATATGAGGGGAAGTCAAAAATTAGCAGCACCTTCACCATAACATATCTTTATTATAAACGGAAGAATCAATAAATGCTATGCTTAGAAACTAGGCAATGTAACATACCTTGGGTTTACCTTCTTTGAAATATTGCTTCTGTGGTCCTCCAATAACAGTGTCCCCTCCCAATATTGGAACAAGGTCTGCCACAGCATGTAAACTGGCAGACACTAGTTTGTCATTTACATCACGAAGTCCAAGAAGCAACTAGAAGAAAGAAGCAACATTTAGAACTTGTAGAACTGTAGTATTCAGAATGAGTATTTTTAAGAATGAACTTTAAAAGTACACTATATGCAAAGAAATAAAGAGGAGTAAGCAACCCCCAAATAACCTTGAATATTATTGCTAAAACCAACTAATACAGGGAATGGGGCACCAAATGTGAGCTTTGCACTACCAAAAAACCAAAACATCATCTAATCAAAAGCTAAGATTTTAAATATTAGGGATGAAACCTCCCCCTGCCAGCATAAGCAATATTTTACACACCAAAACTTCAAAGAGGATTCCGCTTATTTTATAAACTGTACTGGAATTAATGTATTGCAGCAGTGAGTCCTTAATAAGGTGAGTCAATAACAAGCATGTCATCTCTCTGTTGGATCCAATTCACTTACATGCTTTTTGGGCAAGTATGAAAATATGAATATCATATATCTGAGGTTTTATGCATGCATAATTGTCATTATTTAAAAGAATTGCAATTGAAAATATTAAACTAAATCATGATGCAAAATAAGAAAAGAAAATATTTATTTTACTAAGTTATATGTGTAATATATAATGAAATATTTTTTTTTTGAGGGATTATATAAACTTCTAAAGAAACTAGCCCCAAGTTAAAAGCTTAAGATCTCTAAGGTCACCTTACTAGTAGTAGACGGTTAATTTAAGTTACTTGGGACTCTATAAAACAATCTAAATATCTGTATAAGCTTTATGATTAAAAATGCTAATAAAAAATGATGTAATTAAATTTTATCTTTAAAAAACATTCCTCGTTGAATTAACAACAAGAAATGAAAGCAAGATATAAACTTAAGTTGAAGATTAAAATCTCATTAGGAAGAAATACAGAAGCTTTGTACAACTGTCCATAACCTTATAAGGTAAATCTATGCTTTAGAATTGTATTCTATGACTAGACCCAATGCTATAATAATATATATTAAGACATAATAACTTTACTTGCCTCAACCTAACTGACTGAATACTGAAGAAAGAAAATTGCAGAAATAAATGAAAGGCAAATGATTGCAAAATACAATAGTCACCTGTGGGAAAATTACTTCCTCAATTTCTTCTTTTTCAAATAACTCAACATAATAACGGAAATATTTCAAAAGAAGTAGACGGATATGAACTTCACGGACTTTGAAAATGTTTACCAATTCTGGAATGACGTACTTTTTAAATACGGGTTTACTGAAGATTGACGATGAACAAGGAGTGCTGCTTGACTTCTCACTGGAATCTTTATTCTCAGCTGCCAAAATAATGCAAAAATATGTTGTTGCTTTAGCTTATGAATTTGAATATAGTTTCCATTCAGTAAGTTCAATTCAAATTGAATTAAAATTATTTAATTCATTAAGAATATTCAGAGCATCCATATGCTTCTGCACTTGGAAAGGTCCACTCCAAGGAGTAACACTCAACAAGATATTTTATCAAAGATCAGCAGTTATCCATACATGCAAATCTCTCCTTTCCATGCCTCTGACCTCATTCAAAAGCAAAGGCAGAACTGACACACTTCTGTAGCAGTGGTATTGCAGGTGTTGCCACCCTAACACAAAGAACAAAATACCCAGAACAGACACTAACAATTCTGCCAGTTAAGTATGCTACTTACTGACTTTGGAAAGATGAAACACAAAATTAACCTTTGATGAGAGTCAGTTTTAGAAGAGAAAGTTGAAGGAAGAAATATGGCAAGTTACCCTATCCAATGCTCTAACAATTTAGCCAATACACCACTTTTTGCCAGTGTCACATAAAATGCACTCGTGCAGTGCCATGTTAAAAGCACCCAGCACACATTGTAAAGTGGTTGATGTTAGGAAGGGCATCCAGCCATAGAAACCAAGCCAAATCATATTGAAATCTGGTGCAGCTATCCAACTTGCCAGCTCTGGTCAAACCATCCAACTCATGCAAGCATGGAAAACAGACATTGAACAATGATGATGATGATAAACATATTCATCTTCATCATATAATGTCCATTTTGCCATGCTTGCATGGGTCAAATGGAGTTTACCGAGGCAAATTTTCTACAGCCAAATGTCCTTCCTGTCATCAACCCTCACACGTTTCCAAGCAAGGGAATACTTTCTCATGGCCAGATATATTTTTGCAATATACTGGAAATGAATGAAATTCATTAACAACAATCACACAATGCCAAGATAAAAAGATACACAACAGGCTTTTTTCAGTTTCTGTCCACTAAATCTCATCATAAACCATTGGTTGGGCTTGGGTCTTACCTAAGATGCAACAGAGAAGAACTGATCCAAACGCTATGTGGTTGAGAAGCAAACATCTTAATCACACAGCCACACCTGTGCCTATTAATATATTTGTCAAATATATATTACAATGAACATATCATTTATCAGTTAATAGCTTTCGCTACCTAGGCGACCAAGTCTGTAGTGGGGGTAGTTGTTGTCCAAAATGCCCATTAAAATCTCCAGCCACAAAGATGAGATCATTGTTACTCTTCTTTGAGGTAGCCTACAGAAGAATATCATAAAAGTGATCCTTCTGTTCATTTGGTAGGCCTGCTTGTGGGGCAAAGGCAGAGATTTTAATAAATTCTTCATTGTTTTTAAAATTAATTGAAACAAAGGCAGTGTATTTCAACAGAAATACAGTAATGAAAGGGTAAAGACAAAGAACAATGTTAGAAACTAATTTATCTATCAAGATTTTTGAATGATTTTAATTAATTAATTAAAAACTGGTAAGGTTGAATTGATCTGTTAATTCAAACTTTGACATGAATAAACAGAATAATTATTTTTACAACTACAGAGAAGACCCGGCAAGCCAAGTGAGACCTAAATCCAAGGCCTCTGCCAGGGGTGTAGCCAGCCCACATATGCGTACCTTTCCTTCATTGGACACTAAACTCTGCTTGTGAAGACCTGTTGAGGCAAGTGAAATCGAAATTGAACTAAATTCGACGACTGGCACCCATGCCAACGTCGTCTCCTTCATTGGACACGAAACTCAGCTTGCGAAGACCTGTTGGGGAAAGCGAAATTGTGATGGCACCTGTGCCCAGCGTCGCCTTTCTGGCACTTGTGCCCGTAGCATGTGTAAGGACTTTCGAGCGAGATCATTGCCAGTGCCCCTGGACTGGCTCTTGTGTGGGTGGCACATAAAATACACCATTTTGAGCGTGGCCGTTGCCAGTACCGCCTAACTGGCCTTCGTACCGGTGACTCATAAAAGCACCCACTACACTCTCGAAGTGGTTGGTGTTAGGAAGGGCATCCAGCTGTAGAAACTCTGCCAAATCAGATTGGAGCCTGGTGCAGCCTTCTGGCTTGCCAGTCCTCAGTCAAATTGTCCAACCCATGCTAGCATGGAAAGCAGACATTAAACGATGATGATGAGAATTTCCTGTTGCTAAGCATTTAATTGTGGTATGTGGACACATTAAACAGAGTAATATGCTTACAACAAAAGATAATGATACATTCCTGTGGAAGGGTGAGTATCCTGGTGGTTTGTTGTGCTTGAAAAGACACATCAAGCTAAGTAAAAATGTGATTATCTATGAATACAGGCTCGTCCGCTGCAACCCTCTCTAGCTGAGCATCCCTAATCTTGTGGGCTCGTAGGCGCTGGTGCCACATAAAAAGCACCCATGCCAGTGTTGTGTAAAAACACCCAGTATATTCTGTAAAGTGGTTGGCATTAGGAAGGGCATCTAGCCATGGAAACCATGCAGACAGGGAGCCTGAACAGTCCTTCAGCTGGTCAGCTCCTGTCAAACTATCCAACCCATGCCAGCATAGAAAACAGATGTTAAATTATGATTATGATGATGATGATGATGATGATACAAACACACACAAACAGGTTTCTTTCTGTTCCTGATTACCAAATTCACTCATAAGAATTTGGTTGTCCCAGGACTATAGTAGGAGACATTTTCCCAAAGTGTCATGCAGTGGGACTGAACCTAAAAAGCATGTAGTTGGAAAGCAAGCTTATTACCACACCAACACACCATAAAATACAATTCAGCTAAAGTGTTACTTCACTGGAATAAAAAAAAATGTAATCAAAGAAAAAGTATGGTTGATATAGCACAAACCTTGTTGAGGAATAAGAAGACTTGGAAGCAAGAACTCTTCAGCATCTTTGTTCAAGACAACAAATCGAGAAAGCAATAAATGAATCAATTGACTCCCAACCAGTTCTTCAGAATATTCCTGCAGCATTGAAACAACTTGGCTGCAAAAATAAACAAATAGATAAGCAAACAAAGCAGCAGCAGCCTCCTCACCAAATTTCAAGCCTTCTGCCTATAACAGAAAGGATTATCTATATATTTAAAACTGAGAATGTGTGTGTGTGTGTGTGTGTGTGTGTGTGTGTGTGTGTGTGTGTGTGTGTGTGTGTGTGTGTCTGTATGTGTGCATCATTAAAACTCAAGAACTACCCAACCAATTTCATTCAAATTTTACACATGCCTTACTTAGGGTCCATGGAGTGTCATGAGCCAAAAAAAATTTCAAATTCGTGCCTAATGTGAGCCCAGAGCAATCTCTTATCTCTTACAGTTTCAGTATTACATGTCAAAAGTGAAACCATAACATCTATTGTAATATGACATAATACTTTCACTATTATATGCATTCAATTTCAATTACTGTCAATATGTATTTATATATGTTTGTACATGTATATATATATGTGTGTGTGTGTGTATGTGTGTGTGTGTACTAGCAGAGATACCTAGCCTTGCTCAGGATTAAAATGGCATAGTTTTTTTATTGTTTTACTTGTTTCAGTCATGTGATTGTGGCCATGTTGGAGCAATACCGTTGGTTGAACAAATCGACCACAGGATTTATTCTTTGTAGGCCTAGTACTTATTCTATTAGTGTCTTTTGTCAAACCACTAAGTTATGGGAATATAAACACAGCAACATCTGTTGTCAAGCAATGGTGGGGGTACAAACACAGACACACACACACATACACAAATATACACAGTCTTCTTTCAGTTTCCATGTACAAAATCCACTCATAAGACTTTTGCATGTATATATATATATATATATATATATATTATACAGATGGTGGGACATGTAGAGATTCCCATTTGGTGTACGCAGCAGAATGCACGAAATACAACTTGATTTATGTTGGTTGTAAAACAGAACAATTAAACAAGATTTAATGGGCACAGATATGATGTCAGGTACAATAACAGTAGTTTGAAAGAACCTTCTGAGCATTTTGCTTCAAACAGCTGCAATTTTGGAAAAGACTTGAAAGTGCATATTCTCAAAAAATTTTCTCAATCTCTTTCATTTTCACTTCTCAAAATGCATGAGAAATATGTTTGCAGGTTATTAACATCATGCTCTGGCGGAATGAATATCATCAAATTTATACAAAACTGTTTGATTAAATATTCTTCTTTTTTCTTTCTTCTTTCTTTCTGTCTTTTTCTTTTCACCTGTTATAAAATTGAAACTTAAAAACTGATGATGTCATTCCATCAACATGTGGATGCTGGTTTCTCTTGTTCGTACTTTAAATTTAAATTTCTATAATTTTGAATTTTTATCACTTCTTATTCTGAACTCGACAAAGACAGGCTTACTGTTGAAATAACGTTCAACCAATAAAATACCTCTTACAATCAAATCGCGCTCTTCATCTTGACTGGTTACCTTTGTAAAGAGTTACGTCAATCCTTTTAAAATATTATTATTATTATTGAGTGAGAGAGCAGTGCATGCCATCAAAGTGACACTGGGGTAAAATATACGAAGCCCTTATACCCATCATGACTACCCATCTGATAAGGGTACACCAGGCACATGCATCACAACCATATGTGTGCAACATGGTGATCTCATATCATAATAAACAGTGCATGACCTCGCAGGTGGGGCAAAGTTAGAATTTTCTTTAGGTCAAGTAGTGCATCCCGCTCAAAAGGTCCCTGAATAAGGTTTGTTTAAGAATGTTGGGCAAAACACCCATGTTTCCATAGGTGAATTATTCAAACCCCAAAGAATTCCTCTCAACACATTGGTATGTGCTGTAATTTGTTGTGATGCTCTTATTTTACTGTATTGAAAGTATTTTACGTAGGATGTGTGCGGTGCCTAGTAGTGCTATTTTCTGTAAGTTATATATATTTGTTAGTCCTGGTGTTTTTTTAATGTATTTGTCTGAATATTTTTTATCATACCTAATGCACCTACTGTGATAGGAATTGTTTGTTTTTAGACTCCACATTCGAGTTACCTCTATTTCCAGGTCTTTGTATTTTGAAACATTTTAGAGAAACATTGTCATCATTATTATTAAGGTGGCAAGATACTCAGCAGCCTTTTGTCCATCCTTACGTTCTGAGTTCAAATTGCACTGAGGTCGACTTTGCCTTTCGTCCTTTCAGGGTCAATGAAATAAATACCAGTTATGCACTGGGGTCAATATAATTGACTATCACCCTCCCCAAAATTTCAGGCCTTGTGCTTTAAGTAGAAAGGATTATTATTATTAAAAGTTATAGTAAATTCAAATCCTGTTAATTTTGCTTTTTATCCCTCCATGGTGCAATAAAATAAAGTTCCAGTCAAGTACTAGAGTCAATAGTATTGTCTAATTCCACCCTCCCTTCAAAAACTGCTGGCCTTGTGCCCAAATTCAAAGTAATTATCAATAGTAGAAGTAGAATTACTATTAGCTCTTTAGCATTTAAACCAGCCATATCCAGCCCAAATGTACTACTAGTTTTATGTTCAAACAGGCTAGAACTGGATTCTCACATCTATGCAGCAATGCTATTCCAAACATATATAATCACATCATTGAAATCTTGAAGCTATGAGATAATGCAGGATTAATTCAAAATGATATGAATAAATGAACCTTATATTTGGCAAAGTAATCTGAATGCTAAAAAGGCTAAGGGTAATGGAGTAGCAAGACCAGCAGAGTTGCAGAAATGACAAAGTGTTAGAAAAAATATTTAGCAACATATTCACATTCTTTTATGTTCTGAGTTCAAATCCTGCTGGTATTAAACATGCCCTTCATCATTCTAGATGAAATTAAAATAAGTACCAGTCTGGCACTTGTGCCCGCGGCATGTGTAAGGACTTTCGAGCAAGATTGTTGCCAGTGCCCCTGGACTGGCTCTTGTGCGGGTGGCACATAAAATACACCATTTTGGGCGTGGCCATTGTCAGTAGCGCCTGACTGGCCTTCGTGCCGGTGGCACGTAAAAAGCACCCACTACACTCTCTGAGTGATTGGTATTAGGAAGGGCATCCAGCTGTAGAAACTCTGCCAAATCAGATTGGAGCCTGGTATAGCCATCTGGTTTCACCAGTCCTCAGTCAAATCGTCCAACCCATGCTAGCATGGAAAGCGGACGTTAAACAACAACGATGACGACCAGTAATATTCTGGATCAATTTAATTGACTATCTCCCACTTACTTTTTGTGTGTGTTGATATTAAATATAATATTAACAATACAGGGTTAGCCAAGAGTCACCCAACAGTAAGTCAAAATTCCATAAATACTATCTGTAATTCTGTATTGACACGAATGGAAAAATGTGTTGCTCAAGGACTTCAGTTTGAACAATTTTCCTGATGTTTCATATTTAGAAGCTTTTATTAAATTCATTCAGTTCTTAAACATAAATAAATCTTGGAATTAAATAGTTTTGATTTACTGTTAGGTGAATTTTGGCCAACCCTGTAATACTTCCTTTTGTAAACTTGGTGTACATTTTGTACCTGCCCACCTGCCCATCTCTACTGTTGTTTTTTTTTCTGTTTTATATCTTATCTCTCAACTGCCTCTCACCTCCATCTTATTCACTGTACCATTCCAATCATGTAATGAAGAATAACACCATTCTGTCAATCCTTCCCTACTACTATTCATCAATCTCTATCCTTCTCTCCCTCCCATTACAATTCAGTATAATGAAGGTCTGCACCACGTTTGTTGGTATCAAATACACCCCTATATTTACTCTTCTGCACTGCAAACTATCACTCCCTCAAATTACACTTTTATTGACATCCATCATTCATATTACAGTCATCTTGACTATCCAACACTCGTGCTCTCCCTTTGCCAGCTAACATTACCCTTCCATGCTGTTAACAACCAATGTGTCTTATGGATGAGTCTTTACTGGTATCCATCACACTCACTTCCACCACAAGGTTCAATCCTTGTTGCAGTGAAGTGCCTTGTGTGTCTTAACAACCCTGAGAGCTATGCCAGTGGAGCGCAAGGTCCTGGTAGGGCCTCCCATGCAGGACAGGTCAAAAGATAATGGTCAGACTAATATGGACCACCTCTTCCCAGAGGTAAAAATGGGTCTGTGTAGGGGCCAACAATCTCACCTAAAAAAAAGAGGCAAAGTTACAGAAGCATCAATGACAATTCAAACCAAGGCCTTGGAGAGGAAGGAAAAGACAACCAAGAATCGAGAGCAGAAGGGGACAATGATGGTGATTTCCATAGTGGTTATGTGTTGGTGGCACGTAAAAGCACCCTCTACACTCTCGGAGTGGTTGGCGTTAGAAAGGGCATCCAGCTGTAGAAACTCTGCCAAATCAGATTGGAGCCTGGTGTAGCCATCTGGTTCACCAGTCCTCAGTCAAATTGTCCAACCCATGCTAGCATGGAAAGCAGACGTTAAACGATGATGATGATGATGATGTCAACAGATTAATATCTTGAGATTTAGTGACATGTCACAACTCTCAAGAATTTTGCAAAAGATTATTGAAGAACAGAGGATAACAGTTGATTGGAACCTTGCTATCCAAAACTTGATTCCAATGTTTCCTTGTCTCTGAAATAGTGTTGTTGCACTACCAAGAAAGACTTAGGTTCATATTTCTTAATCCAGATCTCTGATTAATTCATGATACTTTTTAATCTTTTCTATTTCTTTTATTTTGATACCATATAATATAGTGAAATCTACAATCTTGTATGCTTGCATTTTCTTTATCATTATCATATCTATTTCCAGTCTTCTTTTACAAGAGTATGTAAATGTTTTGTTGTTGGCACTCTGTTGCTTACGACGTCGAGGGTTCCAGTTGATCTGATCAACGGAACAGCCTGCTCGTGAAATTAACGTGCAAATGGCTGAGCACTCCACAGACATGTGTACCCTTAACGTAGTTCTCGGAGATATTCAGCGTGACACAGTGTGACAAGGCTGACCCTTTGAATTACAGGCACAACAGGAATAGGAAGTAAGAGTGAGAGAAAGTTGTGGTGAAAGAGTACAGCAGGGTTCGCCACCATCCCCTGCCAAAGCCTCGTGGAGCTTTAGGTGCTTTTGCTCAATAAATACTCACAACGCCCGGTCTGGGAATCGAAACCGCGATCCTATGACCGCGAGTCCGCTGCCCCAACCACTGGGCCATTGCGCCTCCACGTATGTAAATGTAAGAAGAAAACTAAGATAGCATTTGCTAAAATATTAGTTTCAAATTTTGGCACAAGGCCAGCAATTTCAGGAGAAGGGGTAAGTCGATTACATTGACCCCAGTGCTCAACTGGTACCTATTTTATCGACCTCAAAAGGATGAAAAGCAAAGTTGATCTTAATGGAATTTGAACTCAGAACGCAAAGACAGCCAAAATGCTGCTAAGCATTTTGCCCAGTGTGCTAACGATTCTGTCAGCTTACCACCTTAACATTTGCTAAAATGTTGACATCTGAAAGCAGTAAAACAATGCAAAAGTGTTTGTCTTTCTTTCTCTTTTGGTATAATAATATGTATCGCTGAAAGGAATTTCTCTAAGTTAAAGAAATAAACTGGGACACACCTGAAGAAATCTGTTTTCTCTTTGCTAGATTTTAATGTGATGTTTTTGAGGAAAAGCTTAACTTCAAGAAAATGGTTTCTGAAAGAAAAAAAAATTAAATAAAATTAATGCAAGTTAATATGTCCTTTCTCTCACTCATTTTTTTACATCTACCACCACACATTTAAAAAAAAAAATTCTTGAATTTAACTGACTTAACTAACAATAGCAGTTCATACAACCAGTACCTAGTTCTAGATTCTGTAATGTTAAAGGGATGAGATAAATCACCCCTTTGAAAAGGATATCAGCCTCTCTTAAATGACTTACATATTCTCAATAATAAGGTGAAATGAAGCATGTAAAATTAAATGCTTTGCCTAAACATACAAACCTCAACAACCTATACTAAATATTAGAAACTCTGCCAAATTTAGATTGGAGCCTGGTGTTGCCATCCGGTTTCACCAATCCTCAGTCAAATCGTCCAACCCATGCTAGCATGGAAAGCGGACGTTAAACGATGATGATGATGATGATGATGATAGTCATCCAAAATTTACACACTCCAAAATTTCATCACACAGAGAGAGGGTGTGTGTGAGAGAGAGAGAGACAGACAGACAGAATGGTTGTGAGATTGAGAGAGAATGTGTGTGAGAGTGAGAGAGAGAGAGAATGTGAGTGAGAGTGAGAGAGAGAGAGAGAGAGCGAGACAATGTGTTTGTATGTGGTCTGATCAATAAGTATCCGGACTGTAAGCATAGTAATGAAGCTAAAGCATGCAGAGTGAAGCTGCTTGGCACAGATTGGCCTTGAACTCTGCTGTGCATGTGCACTAAGTTTTAATGTTCTAGCTCACTTCTGCTGTTTACAACAGTGCTTGGGAGAAAGGTGTGTACCGTGTGATGACAGAGAAAGTTGAGCAGAGAATCTGCATCAAATTTTGCCAAAAGCTTGGTGATACCTGCTCAGAGGTGGACACAAAGTTTTCAAAAAGTTTTCATCATTCTCGACACAATCAAGGAGATCTTGAGCAACTGAAACTCGAACGTCTTTGGCACAAACTTGGCAGACACACGTCTCATACCGAAATCTTCAATGATAATGGACTGAACTGAACCGTAACTAATCTGCACATCCTCTAATAACTCACGAATGGTGATTCGATGTTTTTCTCAGTTCTGCTGGTCTCTCAGAACATTCGTCAATATTGATATTTTTTCAGCTGTCTTGGAAATGTCTGAACTACTCATACACTTGTGTGCAGTTTATACACTCCTCTCGATACATTTTCTGCAACTTTGCACAGGCTTCTGAGCAGGTGTCGCCATGGCAACTTTCTCTGTCATGGTTAATGTGATGACCACATGCTACACACCTTCCTTCCAAGCACTGCTGTAAACAGCAGGAGTGAGCTACAATGTTAAAACTTAGTGCGCATGCACAGCAGAATTCAAGGCCAATCTTTGCATACAGCTTCACTCTTCATGCTTTAGTTTCGTTACTATGGCAACAGTCCAGAAACTTATTGATCAGACCTCATATATGTATATAGCTGGGTAGACGTCTGTCCATCACTGGCAGTAGCTTTTTTTAAAGCATGTATATTGAAACATGACACTAGCATAAGCTTTCAAACACACACTACAACTAAGAGATTTAATCTTTTATTTCAGCATAATTCTTGTCCATATTTCAAATTCCAACTATTTCATCAAATTTTGAAAATGACTAAATCAAAATTATACCATAACATCCTTTAAGATTTCAATAAAATCATCATCATCATCGTTTAATGTCCGCTTTCCATGCTAGCATGGGTTGGACGATTTGACTGAGGACTGGTGAACCAGATGGATACACCAGGCTCCAATCTGATTTGGCAGAGTTTCTACAGCTGGATGCCCTTCCTAATGCCAACCACTCCGAGAGTGTAGTGAGTGCTTTTACGTGTCACCGGCACGAAGGCCAGTCAGGCGGTACTGGCAACGGCCACGCTCAAAATGGTGCATTCTACATGCCACCCGCACAAGAGCCAGTCCAGCGGTACTGGCAACGAACTTTTCACGTGTCATGGGCACAAGCGCCAGAAAGGCAACGCTGGGCACAAGCGCCAGAAAGGCAATGCTGGGCACAGGTGCCATCACGATTTCACTTTCGCTTGCCCCAACAGGTCTTCACAAGCTGAGCCCCATGTCCAATGAAGTAGACGACGTTGGCATGGGTGCCAGTCATCGAATTTAGTCCGATTTCGATATCACTTGCCTCAACAGGTCCTCGCAAGCAGGGCCCAGTGTCCAATGAAGGAAAGGTACGCATAAGTGGGCTGGCTACACCCCTGGCAGAGGCCTTGCATTTAGGTCTCAGAATCTATTGACAAGATTCAAGAAGGTGGGGGAGTGGGGGAAATAGATGTAAAAATAAATATAAATTCCTGCATTGCACTTTTCTAACAAGTGAATTGATGTGGGATTGATGTTGGGATTAAAACAAAAGCAGCATGGCAGAACCATTATAGCTATTAAAACTGCCCTTACACTTTTACTTTATTAATTTTTTTTATATAGATAATATATATTCTTAACTATCTAAATGCTAAGTTAAGTTATTATTTTAAAGCTAGTTTGAAAATAACAACTTTTATTGATGGAGTGACTCAATACAGAGAG
Source organism: Octopus bimaculoides (assembly GCF_046866305.1). Classification (NCBI taxonomy): domain Eukaryota; kingdom Metazoa; phylum Mollusca; class Cephalopoda; order Octopoda; family Octopodidae; genus Octopus; species Octopus bimaculoides. The sequence goes on from NC_142928.1 coordinate 133,356,216, forward strand.
ACGAGTCAACTCATATTCTTTGGTGTCAAAACCTTCATTGTACATTTAAGATCTTGTTTACTGAGACTAATCAGTGAACAGGTTGTAGATGTACAAACAGGGTTTTGATGAATAAACAAAGTGTAGATGAAAGACTTTGATACTTAATGATTATAATGACTCTACTGTAAGTAAGTAGCTAAATAGCTAAATTTAGTTATATTCTATTAACTGAAGTGATGAGTGGCTGAGTGTAAGTGAATTAAGAAAGCGGTTTAGCATCAAAGACATTCATTGCAAAGGTGAATGTGGTAATAATTGAAGGAAGTGGAGTAATGATCATAACCTTTGCAACCTTATCTAGACTGATGAGATCAATGCAGTTGCACCAGTCTAAATATGTAGACAAGAAAGAATTATAATTCAGGGAAGGAATGATAATCAAAAGGCAAAGAAATAAGAACAAGTGTATTGGGGGAACCTTAGAGAAGGGATATATAATTTGGAGGGGCCAAAATAAATAATGGCCAAATGCTAAGAGGCAAAAAGATGTAATAGTGAGTCAGTGAGCTACTGATTGTGGCATGTAGATTAATGAATCTCTGACAATCAGTCAGTTGGTCTTCTTTTGAATGTGGCCTGGAATGCTTAAGTGTGTAGAAAAATTCTATTCTAAATATAGATCTATATTCCAAATATGAATCACATTTGACTTTTGATAATAACTGAGCAAATCTGAAATGTTTTCTGATCTGAAGAAGAAAACTATTCAGCAACATCTAGCATTTGCAGCAACTTTGAAGGTTTAGTTTTGTATTGGTTAAGTAAATGTATAGATGGTGTGGCACAAGACTGTTTTCCAAATATATGTGCAGTTGACATTACCAATTACAGGATGTTTTCAAGGACACTGTTAATGAACACACTGCAGTCTGGAATGCTGTGTTTAGGACACTTGTGCTCATAAGGGCAGCAAGTAAATCATTAATGTACAGAAAGAAGAGTGTGGGAGATAATACTGAACAGTGAGGAAGGTAGACCAGAATGACAGAAAGAACCATGTCAGTACATGCTGCAATTATACGATTTGGTACAAAACTTCCAATTGAGGACATAAAGAGACAGATGGAAATCAATAAGTGAGAAATTTATTGATTTCCATTAATCCTTTGTGTGCTGGTGGGGTCCCTTGGGACCCCAGCAAATTTTAAAAGTTATGCAACTTTTACATTTTTTATTTAAATGATTTTATATATATCATGACTTTGTTGTTAATAGTTTATATATGCACATACAAATTTTGAGTTAAAAATTTTCAGTCATATGGATGCTATAGCATAAAATATAGTCACTGGGGTGCAACTGGATCCCATTAGCCTTCTGTAAAATTATTTTTTCCTATTCTTTTTTCAGATACTCTGATGAACTGTAAGTCAATTTTCTTTGTATTTGTTCTGGTATGAATCTATATACATTTTTTCTTTTATTCTTTTTGTTTTATTTTATATTTAGTGCTATGTGTATAGTTTATAAAACTATAAAAAGAAAAAGTACTAAATTTCTTGTTCTGTATCATGCACTCACACATATATACAAGATTAAACAAATATCACTTTATGGATAGTGCAAAAATAAAAGGGGACCCAATGGCCTTTTGTGTAATTCCAACCCCATCAGCCCACAAAGGGTTAATAGGAGATTCTTAAGCCAGACATAACTGATCAGTGCAATTTACAGGGCACTGCAGTGCTTGAACCACTCCTTGACAATATCAAGGGCAACAACATTGTTTTTGCAGAGGATTTAAAAGCTGAGAGAGACCAATGGTGTAAGGTAAAGTATAACAAGAATCTTGTAAATTTAGCTATATGAAAACCATACTGGTTGTCATTGAACAGGATAAGAGACTTAAGGTGTCTCTGTCATCCTTGAGATGTTGAAAATGAGGGCAATAAATCGATAGCAGAATCAGACAGATTTTGTCTTTTAGAGAATGGGATATTATGTAACATGCTTCCATGCCGGCTGGAACATATCCACAAGTTGATGGAAGTAGTCCATGTTTGCTCTTGTTTAACCCTTTAGCATTTAAACCAGCCATAACCAGCCCAAAATATTCTTCCTGTTTTACATGGAAACTAACTAGATCCACATTCACACATCTACCCTACAATGTCATTCTAAAAATAAACAGTTATATCACTCAAATCTCAAAGCTGCAAGAATGTGAATAAATAAGCATTACATTTGACAGAGTAATCTGAATGCCAACAGGTTGAAATTTACTACGGGAGCACCAGAAAAGATATAGAGAAGTGAAAGCTGAAAAATGCAAGGAATCGGTGATAAAATGAAGATATGATACATACATATGTGGTACATAGATAAAATGAAGATGTGGTACATACATAATACAAAAAATTAATTAAACACTGAAGATAATGATGATTGTAACTTTCAAAAATTCTCTAGCATTTGCCCACAAGTGACTAGTCAAGTTGATAAAGAAACAAAGAAAATATCTGACTCACTCGTATTTAAAAAGGCGATCAGTCAACAAACATTTTAATGGTGGTCTTTGTTTTGGGTCTCGACTGAGATACTCATCTTGAATTCGCAATTCAAATGTTTTAAAAAGATCTCCTAAGAAAACAAATAATAATAATGATAATAAATGGACAAAAAGTGGTACTACATTTACTTTAAAACATTACTTTTGATTATCACATGAAATTGTGATAGATAAACAGTGTAAACATGAAAACCCTGTACAAAACAACATGATGGTGTAAACCAACGAGAATATAACCTAATTACTGACACAGACCAAATCAAGCAGTAAGTACACTTCATATATATATATATATATATATATATATATATATATATATATATATATATATATATATATATATATATACATTATACACATCTCATCATGCACAAAGTGCCCATTACATATTAAATGCAAACTCAAACGAAAATTATAGGCATTATATTGTATCAACAAAGTCAGTCTTACTATACAAAACTGTCATTGTCAATGTTGTTTTTTTCTATCTGTACAGAAACTTTACTGTCTCTCTTTGTGTATGGATTACTTAGAAAAAAACTGGTAATGCAACACTTATTTTATGCATTATATCTAATTATCATGTATAATTAGTGGTTGAAATATCACATGTGTAAATGTGAAGCCCATATACAAAACAACAGCATTTGGGCATATACCGCTGAGAATATAGTCAAACTAACAACATGAAAAATCAAGCAAAGTGTTTGGAAAAATTAACAATTTTGAATTACAACACTTCTTTCAACCCCATCACCTCAAGCTCTGCCATTAATTTAGAGGTTACTGGAACAGACAGCCACAACAACAACAACAACAATAATAATGGTAATAACAATAGTGGTAATGGTGGTAATAGTAACGATAGTAATAAAAATAATAGGATAAGGAATACCAAGTTGAAACCTGGCATGGGATAGCCTCTCTAGATGAAGGTATATGGATCGACAGGGATAGTGTCATGATAAAAACACTGGTAGTTGCACAACCTGACAAATTGTTACTTTATATGAGTGACAATGACAAATCAAAATTTTGAGAACAATGGTGTTAATGGGACTGGAATCTACGATGGCGAAGGTGTCATGCCTAGCATGCTTGGAGTAACTGGTCTGGTTTCAGTAGGTTGTAACCCAGTGATAGATCAGCAAACATGGTGAAGGTGGAGTAAACAAGTAAATATTGTGGTCATGGAGTGTTACTACCTGAGCAATCCTGTAGACAAAAATGGTTCTCCTGTTAAGAGCTACCAGCAATAAATGCATAGACAACAGAAAGAGGTTTGTTTCAACTCATTGAACAGAAATTATGTGACGAAGCTAGAGCAATAAGAAAAAAAATTGCTGATTGCCAGAAGTGGAGCTTGAAGTTATCAAAAGACAGGTATTAGAAAACAACAGCGAAAAAAATGAGGAAAATACAGATCTTTGTGAGAAAAAGTAGAGGACAGGGGTGAGATTTCTGGTAACCCACTGGAAAAGGACAGTGATAGTTTGTCCAGTGAGAGACATGTAGATGGTCTGGAAGAATATGAAATTAATGAAGACATGAACAGAAGGCAATATATGACAGAATAAAGGCAAGGTTACAGGAGGACAATAGCAACATTATTTGCAACCTTAAAAAGGTTGACTGATGGAAGCTGAACCAAGAAACAAAAAAGGTGAATGAAATTCTAAAATACATCAAGGCAGAAAAACATTACAGAAACAAATAATTTGATCAAGTCAGCAAGTGTTGTTGAGGCACAAGATATGGGTGTAGGTGTCAAGAAAAAGACAATACAAGAGACCAGAGAAAAGAACATCATCATCATCATCATTTAACATCCGTTGACCAGGGCTGGCAAGTTGAAAGGCTGCACCAGACTCCAATCTGATTTGGCATGGTTTCTATGGCTGGATGTCCTTCCTAAGGTCAACCATTCCAAGAGTGTAATGGGTGCCTTTGCGTGACGCCAGTATCTGCCATGACTGCAATTTTACTTCGCTTGATGGGTCTTCTTTTCAAGCACATGATGCCAAGGGTCTAAGTGATTCGTCATTGCCTCCATGAGGGCCAACACTCAAAAGGAGCTTTTCATGTGCCACCAGCATTGGTCATTTTGCCTCCATGATGCTCAATGCTCAAAAGATGCTTTTTACATTCCATAGGTATGGGTGCCAGTTACATGACACCAGCATCGACCATGACTACAATTTCACTTGACTTGACAGGTCTTCTCAAGCACAGCATACCACCAATGGTCTCAGTCACTAGTCACTGTCTCTGTGAGGCCCAAGGTTCAAAGATCATGCTTCACCACCTCATCCTATGTCTTCCTGGGTCTACCTCTACCACAGGTTCCCTCCACAGTCAGAGATCAGCACTTCTTTACACAGTTGTCCTCATTCATACATGTCACATGACCATACCAGCGCAGTCGTCTCTCCTGCACTCCACATCTGATGCCTCTTATGACCAACTTTTCTCTCAAGATGTTTACACTCTGTTGCGCATGCACACTGACATTACACATCCAGCGAAGTATACTGGCTTCATTTCTTTCAAGCCTACACATGTCCGTGACTGTCACAGCCCATGTTTCACTGTCATGTAGCATAGCTGTTTGCACAAAGGCATCATACAATCAGCCTTTCACTCTGAGAAAGAGGCCCTTTGTTGCCCGCAAAGGTTGGAGCTCTCTGAACTTAGCTCAGCCTATTCTTATTCTGATAGCTACACTCACAGAGCATCCATCTCTGCTACTAACTTGGTCACCTAGATAATAGAAGCTACTACATCTAGCTTACCCCTCTGGCAGTTGATGGAGTCCTATTTTCTGTACATTTTCAATGTTCATTGTACCTGGACATCTTCCACATACAAAAGCTATTTTCCCTGTTAACCTTCCTCTGATATTTTCCACCAAGGTGGAAAAGAATACAAGTCAGTATAGATACACTCTTGGAGGACATTTCTGCTTTAGACCGAAAAGAGAAGAGAGAGCTAAGAAATGAACAAAAATATAAAGCATTGAAAGAAAAGACCAAAAAGTAGTAATGGAAGAACTCAAGCAAAATCATATTGCAAAGAAAGCAAAGATGGCAAGATTTGACCAAAGAATAAAGAAATATCAGTAAAAGAGATTATTCGGGGTAGACTGGAAGAGATTTTACCAAGAAAGAAATGGAGTGTACAGATGAAGTGATGATACTAGATAGTAATAGAAGTTAAAGATTTTGGAGTGACATTTGGAGTAAAGATAAGGAGTACAAGAAGGATATTGAATGGTTACAAGAACTGGTTACAACAGTTTGCCAACAGCAGGTAGAACTACACATTTCAGTCAGGGATGTGAAGAAAGTCAGAAAAAAGATCGGTAATTGGAAGGATCCACAGGACCAGATGTAGCTCAAGGCTACTGGATCAAAAGATTTAGTGAATGTCATGCATAAATAGCAGAACAACTCAACACATTGTTACATGCTGAGTTAAATGCCCAGTGACACCAAAGTGGCTGACTAGGGGCACAACTGTTTTACACTTGAAAGGCATTACAAAAGGGAATGCAGTAGATAACTACAGATTGATATTATGCTCGTCACCTACAATGTACATCTTAAAGAAAATGGTGTTCTACCAGATAAGCAGAAAGAGTACAAGCATATGTGCAGAGGTACCAAGGATCAACTTCTGATAGACAAAATAGCACTTAGAGATTGATTACCACATGGCCTACAATATGATCCCACACATTCTTGTATCATGGAATATGGATTGCATGAAATGTCAAACGGTTTCTTGGAAAAACTATGGAGAAGTGGAAGACAGAACTGACAGCAAATGGAAGAAGCTTAAGGAAAATAGAAATCAAGAGAAGTATATTTCAAGGAGATTGTCTGTCACTATTGACTTTTGAATTGTGCGTGATACTACTAACAATGGTTTTGAGGAAAGCTAAGGCTAGGTATGAATTAAAGGGTCACCAACAAAAGGTTGATCACTTACTGTTCATGAATGACCTCAAGCCTTACAGTAAGGATGAATCCCTGGTCAGTTCCCTCATTGATACGGGGTGCATAGGTGTATACATTTTTGTACTCACATCAGAATGCAGTTTGGATTGAAAAAGTGTGGTGTATTAGTCTTGAACAAAGACAAAACTAAACACATGGATTGGTTGGTGATACCATCAGGAGAAGTTATGAAGCAAATAGAAGAGGTGGGCTATAAGTAATTGGGAATATTGAAAATGAACAAAGTAATGGAAGAGGAAATGAAACATTTAAGGAGGAATACTTGCAAAGACTAAGACTAGTTATCAAATCAAAATTGAAGGAACAGAATAAGATTGAAGATGTCAACAATGGATTGTCTCACTCCTTCGATATGGAGCAGGGATAATTGCATGGACAGTAGAAGAGTCAAACAGCTTAAACAGAAAGATAAGAAAGCTGTTGACTAGATATAAGATATTTCATACAAAGAGTGACACAAAATTTATGTATCAAGAAAAAGAGGAGGAAGAATGTATGTACCAAGAAATAGAGAAGGCAGCTTGGGTGCAAACACAGCATTATAGCAGAAGAAAACAACATAGCAGGCTACATAAAAAATGCCACAGAAACACTATTGTTGGAAATAAGAAGGCATGGCTTGTGTAAAATTGAAGATTGCAAAGATAAACACAGTACAAGCATTTGAAGATGGATGAAACTGAAAATAGGTGTCTAGAGAAAAGAACGCATGGACTATTCCATAGAGATGTAGAACACAAAACAAAGATAAAAAGTGGTAATGTATAGCTAAGAGTGATTTAAATCTGGGAACAGAGGCACTAATCTATGTTGCTCAAGAGCAACCATTAAGAACTGATTACATTAAACAGAATAGACTACACAGCAGAAATGATAAGTGCAAATTCCACACTCACTACCATGAAATAACAGATGTTACTGGAGATTATATGTGTGTGTGTGTGTGTGTGTGTGTTTTATATAATCTGTAAGTTGAGTCAGTAACTGATGAATACAAACCTAATTCTTTGAGTTGGTCAAAGAATTCTTCAGCAAGTTTCCCAAAAGAGTAAGCATCCAATACATGCATTGCTTTTGAACTAATACATAGATTATCAGCCTGTAAGAGACAAAGATCAAAGGAGATCTAAGTGGAATTGTTTGCTTTTGAGTTTTTTCTAAATTTATTTTTAACTTCTTATTTTTAAAATAATACTTTATATATATATATTTTAGATTCATACAACAAATTAAGGAAAAGAGTAAATTAGACTTGCAAAGAAAGAAATGAAAACAAATTACCTTTTCCTCAGGTGAGATTGCACTTTGACTACGAAGAGCTCGACAATTCTCCAAGAACTTGGGCGTCAGCTGTTCAAAATGGCATGCATGTTCAAATCCACCCAGTTTCCAGGTACCATCTTTTGTCACAAAAATTGAAGACTGGCAAATATTGTTATGTGAGATTTCAACCTTAAAAAATAATTATATATAATACATTATAAAGTTTTGTTAGAGATATTGTTCTGTTTCTCATAAATTAAATCTGTAGGTTAATACAATAGTATATTTTGACCTGTGGAGGCGCAATGGCCCAGTGGTTAGGGCAGCGGACTCGCGGTTTCAATTCCCAGACTGGGCGTTGTGAGTGTTTATTGAGCGAAAACACCTAAAGCTCCACGAGGCTCCGGCAGGAGATGGTGGCGAACCCTGCTGTACTCTTTCACCACAACTTTCTCTCACTCTTACTTCCTGTTTCTGTTGTGCCTGTATTTCAAAGGGCCAGCCTTGTCACACTGGGTCACGCTGAATATCCCCGAGAACTACGTTAAGGGTACACGTGTCTGTGGAGTGCTCAGCCACTTGCACGTTAATTTCACGAGCAGGCTGTTCCGTTGATCGCATCAACTGGAACCCTCGACGTCATGCCAACAACATATTTTGACCTACTTTTGTTTTATGCTCAGGAAAGTAACTCAATTAATTAAAAAAGAAAGAAATAACAGGTAGTTGTGACAGTGGTGATGCTGGTACTCATAAAGATGATTGAAAAGAAAGAGGAAAAGAAAATAGAGGAGCAGAAATAACAGAATTAATAAAAAGAAAGAGAAAACATGAAAGAAACAGAGAGAAAGAGGAAAAAAGTAATAAAGAGGATTCTAAGAAGTGAGAGACTGAGTAAAAATGCAAGTTAAAATAGACATGCAAGAGAAAGAGGGTGAATGGGATATGGAGAAGAATATACAAAGCAAAGTTTGTGACATCACTGTATCCTTAGTTATCTCATTCTCTTATTTTCCTCTGCTATCTCACATATCTTACATTAGAAATATTTTTGAATTGCGTGCCCTAGTATATAATATAATGGCATCTTTAGTTGAAAGTATTATTTTGCTGCAAGAATAGAAACAATGTTGAGGTCTCCCATATATATGTATGCATATATATATTTACATATCAGTATGAATATGTATATAGATGTGTGTGTGTGTGTTTGTTTCTGTGTGTATAGACATATACATATATACACATACATATCTACATACATTCATACATATGTACATAGATAGCTATATCTACATACATACATTCATACATATATATCTACATACATACATACATACACATATATCTACATACATACATACATACACATATATCTACATACATACATACATACACATATATCTACATACATACATATATCTCTACATGCATATATACATGTGTATGTGTGTGTGTGTGTACAAGGAGAACTGAAAAGTTCCTGACTTTGGGTAAAGGAAAACACAGGAGGATCAGTTAATTATGATTTTATTCAACGGAACACTGACGGGGTCGGGGGCGTAGGAATACTTCTAGCGGAGAAATGGGTGGATAAGGTAATCGAGGTCGTTAGAGTAAGTGACAGAGTACTTAAGATCAGACTAGTGCTTCATCATAGATTAGCTACTGTCATCTCAGCCTATGCACCTCAACCGGGGCTACCAGATGGTCTGAAAGACCAATTCTATGACACCCTCTTGCAAACTACCTCGTCGACGAGTGACAGGGACCTTCTCTTTGTGGCTGGAGACTTCAACGGTCATGTCGGACGTCGTGCTGGAGGCTTCCATGGCATACATGGAGGCTATGGCTTCGGTTCCCGCAACGAGGAGGGAACCAGACTGCTGGAGTTCTGTGATGCAACCGATCTTATGGTCTGCAATACCAACTTCAGGAAACCTGCCAGTCACCTAGTCACCTACCGCTCCGGCAGACACTCTAGCCAAATCGACTACATCCTCGCCAGAAATAGGGAAAGAGGGCGGCTTATAAATGCCAAAACCTACCCTGGCGAAGAATGTACCCCACAACATAGATTAGTAGTTAGCGACTTTGGGATCAAGGCAAAATGGGTGCCCAGAATTAGACAGGCTTGGAGGAGAAGGGTGTGGAAGCTTAAAGACCCTGCAAACGGACAGAGACTTAGAGACAAGTTACTTGAAGCATTTAACGAAATAGAAGGGGATATAGCATCATACAACGTGGAAGACAATTGGAGATTTCTGCGGGACAACCTGTTGAAAGCCACCGACCAGATTTGTGGGTGGTGTAGGGTCCCCTCCCGACCCAGAGTAACGTGGTGGTGGAACAAGGAGGTAGACAGGGCTATTAGACAAAAGAAACAGGCTTGGAAGGACTGGAAGAACGGTGGTAGCAGGGAATTGTACCAATGTGCCAGAAGGGAGGCTAGGCGACAGGTTTATTTAGCCAGAGGGGAAGTAGATAAGGAAAGATTTGCCAATGTTCTGCGCCGTGAGGACCAAAGACTTGAAGTATTTCGTGTTGCAAGACAGTGTAGGAGAGAGAATAGTGATGTTGTAGGAGAGAAACGTGTTCGCATGGATGATGGTACGCTTGCATTAAATGAGGATGCAAAGAAAGAGGTCTGGAGATGCCACTACGATAGATTGCTTAATAAAGAGAATGAATGGGAGAAAGAGAGCCTGCCGTATGTCGACCCAATAGAGGGACCAGCTATCCGAGTTGATAGTACCAGGGTAGATAAAGCAATTAAGAGTATGAAGACCGGGAAAGCCCCCGGCCCATCAGGAATCACTGCAGAGATGCTCAAAATATCTGGCAGTGTTGGCTATAGCCTAGTCACCCGTATTACGAACCAGGTGATACACGAAGGAGTCATACCCAATGACTGGTGTAGCAGCATCATAGTCAACTGCTACAAAAGTAAAGGTGACGCTTTAGATACAAATAATTACAGAGGCATCAAGCTGTTAGATCAGGTTATGAAAGTTACAGAGAGGGTCATAGCCCAACTAATTAGGGAGCGAATCAATTTAGATGAGATGCAGTTTGGGTTCGTGCCAGGTAAAAGCACTACTGATGCCTTATTTCTAGTGAGACAGTTGCAGGAGAAATACCTAGTTAAGGATAAACCGCTGTACCTGGCTTTCGTTGACATGGAGAAAGCCTTTGACAGGGTCCCCCGATCCCTTATCTGGTGGTCAATGAGGAAACTTGGGATAGAAGAATGGTTAGTGAGAGCTGTGCGAGCCATGTACAGAGATGCTGCCAGTAAGGTGAGGGTTGGAAATGAGTACAGCAATGAATTCCGGGTAGAGGTAGGGGTCCACCAAGGTTCCGTCCTCAGCCCCCTCTTATTTATCATAGTCCTCCAGGCAATCACAGAGGAGTTCAAGACAGGTTGCCCCTGGGAGCTCCTCTATGCTGATGACCTTGCCCTAATTGCGGAGTCACTATCAGAACTAGAGGAGAAGTTTCAGGTGTGGAAGCAAGGTCTAGAATTGAAGGGCCTTAGAGTCAACCTAGCTAAAACCAAAATCCTAATAAGTAGGAAGGTAGATAAAACACAAACCCCTTCAGGTAGATGGCCCTGCTCAGTATGTAGAAAAGGAGTAGGTAGTAATTCTATAAGATGTACCCGGTGCAAGCTATGGACACATAAGAGGTGCAGCAACATCAAAGGCAGGTTAACTAGCAAGTTAGTTTTTGTTTGTGGCAGATGTTCAGGTGCAATAAAGACTGTAAACAAACAGGAAACAACTTCTATCTCATTCCAGGGTGAAAAACTAGAGGTAGTCGATAGCTTCCGCTATCTGGGCGACTAAGTTAGTAGTGGGGGTGGGTGCGCTGAAAGTGTAGCTGCTAGAATAAGAATAGCCTGGGCAAAGTTTAGAGAGCTCTTACCCCTGCTGGCGACAAAGGGACTCTCACTCAGAGTAAAAGGCAGACTGTATGACGCATGCGTACGAACAACCATGCTACATGGCAGTGAAACATGGGCTGTAACTGCTGAGGACATACGTAAGCTCGCAAGGAATGAAGCCAGTATGCTCCGTTGGATGTGTAATGTCAATGTGAATACCCGTCAGAGTGTAAGTATCTTGAGAGAAAAGCTGAACATTAGAAGCATCAGTTGTGGCGTGCAAGAGAGACGATTGCGCTGGTATGGACATGTGGTGAGAATGGATGAGGATAGCTGCGTGAAAAAGTGCCACACCCTAACAGTTGAGGGAACCCGTGGAAGAGGTAGGCCCAGGAAGACCTGGGCTGAGGTGGTGAGGCAAGACCTTCGTACATTGGGCCTCACCGAGGCGATGACTACTGACCGAGACCTTTGGAAATGTGCTGTGCGTGAGAAGACTCGGCAAGCCAAGTAAGATCGTTGCCAGTGCCCCTGGACTGGTTCTTGTGCGGGTGGCACATGAGATGCACCATTTTGAGCGTGGCCGTTGCCAGTACTGCCTGACTGGCTCCCGTAAGATTTTCGAGCGAGATCGTTGCCAGTGCCCCTGGACTGGCTTGTGCGGGTGGCACATAAAAGACACCATTTCGAGCGTG
>NC_142928.1:133373629-133388629 GCF_046866305.1 Octopus bimaculoides
GGTATATATATATATATATATATATATATATATGTGTGTGTGTGTGTGTGTAAAAATATAAAAATATACAAGCAAAGATACTGAAGATTCAGTATACACCACGTGGCAAATTTCAAACTATATATGTAAATATATATATTCACATGTAACCATAATCCGAGGCCTCTGCCAGGAGTGTAGCCAGCCCACTTATACGTACTTTTCCTTCATTGGACACTAAACTCTGCTTGTGAAGACCTGTTGAGGCAAGTGAAATTGAAATCGAACCAAATTCGACAACTGGCACCCATGCCAACCTCTCCTTCATTGGACACTAAACTCGGCTTGCGAAGACCTGTTGGGGCAAGTGAAAGCGAAATCGTGATTGAACCAAATTCAATGACTAGCACCTGCCAGTGGAACGCTAAGACCACCATCCGAGCGTGATCATTGCCAGAGCAGCTGTCTGGCTTCCGTGCCAGTGGCACATAAATAGCATTGTTTGAGCGTGATTGTTACCAGCATCGCCTTACTGGCATTTCTGCAGGTGGCACGTGTAAAAACATTTGAGCGAAGTCGTTGCCAGTGCCGCTGGACTGACTCCTGTGCAGGTGGCACATAAAAAACACCATTTCGAGTGTGGTCATTGCCAGTACCGCATGACTGCCCCTCGTGCCGGTGAGAAGCATATGTGTGTGTGTGTGTGTTTGTACCCTCACCATCACTTGACTACCGATGTTGCTGCGTTTGTCCCCATAACTTAGTTGTTTGCAAAACACACTGATAGAATAAGTACTATGCTTACAAAGAATAAATCCTGTTGTCAATTTCTTCGACTAAAAGTGGTGCTGTAGCATGGCAGCAGTCACATGACTGAAGCAAGTAAAACAATAAAAAACTATGCCATTTTAATCTCGAGCAACACTGGTTATCTCTGCTAGTATATATATATATATATATATGTATATATATATATATATATATATATGGGGAATGTAATGAATAAAAGCAAAAAAACAAGACCGCACAACGGGATAAGTTTTAACAAGTATTGTATTAGTTTAAAGCTTAAAAGTGAAAGAATCTTAAAGTTTCTGATGTCAGTTCTTCATCAGGATAAAAAGATAGGAGAATGAGTGATTGAGAAGGAAAGGAAGGAAGAAAGAAAAAATATGGTCAAGGGATTAGAGGCCTAGTGGCGAAGAGTTGTGAAGGGAAATGGGGCAGGTTGTGTGTTTGTGTGTGCATGTATAGGAGTGTATCTGTGTTTTAAGATAGGTGTAAGTGGGGGTTGGAATGTGTGTAGAGGTGTGGGATGTTGGTGTGCATGTGTGTTGTAGTATTGTGTGTGTATGAGGAAAGCAAGGAAATGATAAGGTGGGAGTGAGTACAAGTGTGAAGTAAAAGGATAGGCAAGTACTAGTGAGTCACACGTAATACTTTCTTTTCATATTCAAATAGTGTGACAGAGTCAATAAAATGATATAACATCTGCTTCAAGAGGGCAAAACTCCTTTCAAAATACCAACTTGAGTAGGAAGGAACATATTCAAGTATGACATTTTCTTTTTTGTAAACACATAACTGTGATTAGCAAACTAAACACACACACACACCCCTTCTTCTTTTTCTCTCACACATGACCATCGTCCATCTTTCTTTTAATTGTTTATGTTATCATTTTATTTATTCCATGTACCCAGACTTTGTGGACACCCTGTAGTAACTACCTAACAATGGACCTGAAAAGCTCTCACAAGCAATATGAAGTGCACTCCTTCCTTGGTTAAAAAAACGTATATGTACAGACATATGTATTGAATCTCTGGAAAGGAAGTGTTAGGCTAAATGGTTAGGCCTATGACGTAAGACACAATAGGGATAATAGAGGAAAGATGGGTGTGACCATTTCATAGTGACAGAATAAGCAGAGAGGGGAGGCAGAATGTCCATGGGCCAGAGTTTGAAGTCAGTTAGAGAATCTGTGTCAGTTAGTTGCATGACCTTTATGGATGCTGTCTAATGCTGTGCATAACAGTATCAACATCCCTGCAGTACTGCATAGTAGGTCTTACCTGAACTTTGTAAATGGTTAGAAACTGACAAGAGCTAAAGTACTTTTTGGCCCTAAAAACCATGCAGTTTTAGCTAGACACTATGTAAAGTTCATTAGAAAAGATAATCAGAGATTGCAAGGACTAACATTGGTAACAACTTCATTGCATGAAATGACGAGATACAAGATTGATTCCTTCATATGACCCAAAATAGTTGTTATATTGTTGAAAGAGACGAAGTTGCCATGTCTCCATTGCAGGATGCTTTTGAGTTCTCTATTCATAGAAGAAATCTAAGCTTGGCATAAAGTGTTTATCGGCATGTGGATGATGCCTCTGGGTATAAGGTTAAGGAAAAGTGAAGAGTAATCATTTTGCACAGGAGTTGAGCATTGTTAAGAGTTGACAGCAAGCAGATTAATAATGTACACAAAATTGTGGAATACACAAACTAAACCTTAGCTCCGATCTCACAGTTTTCCAGAGTACACCACAGTCGATAGAGTGTGGAACAGCGAAATGCTAGTCAGTGCCTGTTGTAAATAGAAAGCTTCCAATCCAAATAATAATAACAGGACGAAGACAATAGGTGGGCAATTTAACTGAGAGATTCCTATGACAGACATGGTCAAAATCGCTTGCCGATGGCAATTCAATGGCATTATTTTCGCCAAATATGTCTAAGGCAAGAAATGAAAAGTGAACGACATAAAAGATCAGGTCCCTGACAGATTGGGTTTCAAAAGACCTTTAATTAATCAGCGGGTGATCACTCCGGATTAATCTTTACTGAAAAAAAAAACTATGATCAAAAGTATTCCAGCCATGACTGTCTTGTCGTTTTAGGAGTTACTAGAATGATTTTATCCAATGTCCTTTCTTGTATTATACGGTGATTTTCATTCGAAAGCAATTTGTCTGATATTTTAATTAATCAAAACAACGATGTAGATGCCCCCCACCCCACTGTAGGAATCAAAATACGCGTCCCCCTCTGCTGGAGATTCACTGAGAGGAAAACGTTCAAAGAATCGATTGTTGATGAATGAAAATGAAACACCTGCTAGGAGTGGAAAGAATAATTTGTCTTTTAGCCTTCTGCTTTCATCGACCACGAGTGCCAGTACTCAGTGAACCTTTACATAATATACACACATGTAGATATGACACGTGCACTTATCACGATCTTATAATTTCCTACGCTCATTAACTAAACAATTTTAGAGTATTACAACAGTATTTTATGCTGTTTAACATCCTCAAATTTGTTTATTCTCAATTTCATTTTAAAACACGAAAACCCCTTTCTCTTCATCACTGAAAATTATCATTCTAGATGAAATCTTTCGCGAAAAGGAATTAAAAATTTCAATTCACAAAAAAGTTTAAAAATTTTTTAGCCAAAAAAAACGAAAGGTTTAAATTTAGATATTTTACACGTTTCTATAAAAAAAATATCGATCTCGAATGTTTGAAAGGCAGTATGAAGACACACAAAATTCGACGTAGAGAAATTAAATGTACACGTACTTTAGCATTAAGTGCAATTATATCCACTTCTCTTCTGCAGTCCTTCTTCTTTTTAGTGAAGAGAGCCAGATGGGGTAAATTGGGATTTTTCTGAACAGCTTCCTGGACAACCCAATCAACATCGGCTTTTAGAGGAAGCTTAGCTCCGATCTCACAGTTTTCCAGAATGCTAGTTTCAGCACCCATTTTGTATCACTCTACCATCAACTACGAAATAACAACAGAGTGTGTCATCTTAAAAATGACATTATATGAAAGAAGGAATAAGACTTCCTAAACAATAATGAACCTAATGATGAAACTTCAACGAAATGAAGCCAGTGAAATTGTTGCATCCAAACTGTAATGGACTGCTAAGGGAGGTAATAATGGAAACTGCAACCGGAAATGTAAATTACATAAAATAAATACTCTTTTTGTTTATTCTTCTTTCATTTACGTATTTATTTAAAGAAATCATTATTTCACAACCGATCACCTGCAATATCACTAAATTTACAACTAAAACCAATAAACAACCCCCAAATAAGTGTTATTTAATGACAGGTATGTTACCCAAAACTTTCCTTTATTTTATTATATTCATTGAATTTTCCATGCAATCAAGAGTAACAATTTTTTAAAAATCACTTTATTTTACAAATCGATTGCAATTAACTCTTGTCAACGAGAGTGCCATTATGCAAACGCTCGAAATGTTATAAAAAACACTTTTCGGAAAAATAACAAACAAACAAACAAAAAAGCGCTGCTTGAAAAAAGATGGAATGGTCAGGATTGGAACGTTTTTCATCATATGTCTGGTGATTTAGATCTGACCTGAAGCTTAACAACATCATTAGGATCTTTTCTGTTGCAAACTTTAAAAGTTAATAACTTTTTTTTTATTTATTAATTTATGGCAAAATGGATTTTATTTTCATAACTACTATACAAAACTAAATCGGTACGCCAAACTTTGAAACAATTGGAATAAAATTTTAAAAAAAGAAAACTGTGACAGCAACAGAAAAGATCTCGTTATTATCACAAATTTTAGGAACATATTTCCAAACTTCGTTGGGTGATGGGCCGAACACGCCCACTATTACAACGAGAAAGCTCTCGCGTAGCTCCTCGTTGTGCTAAGAAATAGCAGCTAAGGCATTCCTACACATTTGTGCCCCAGCGACTTCGTGCCTCATAATTTCCAGAAAAATGGATATTTTTAAAGAAACTTTCTACAAATACGCTTCATATCTTGTAAACTCAGATTATATCGGAATATGTGGCGAAAAAAAAAAAAACTGTTTTTTATAATCGTAATCAATGCTATTTGAAAGGTGTTTCTATAAAGTTTCTTTAATAGATATCCATTTTCTTGAAAGTTATAGGGGAAGAAAAACAGAGTCGAGGAGTTTAGGAAAATTTGCATGAGTTGGTTTTGTTTCCTCAAACATTAACCGTAGAAAGTTTGAGACCCGTTAACGAAAACAAGAAAATACCAGCCTGCGAGGTGTTAAAAACTGTAGAAAACGAATATAAAAAAATGAAAAAATCTGCTCATACGAACGTGGGGTGGTGGGGAGAAGAGGACTTTCGGAAAATTTACAAGATCCGATTTTTCTCTCATAACTTTCAAGAAAACGGATATATATTGATGAAATTTTAGAGAAATACCGTTCAAATGGCACAAATTACGATTATAAAAACATTTTTTCTGAAGAGGTAGGGAGAGGACTGTCGGAAAATTCACATGAACTGGTTTTTTTCCCCCTTATAACTTTCAGAAAAATGGATATCTTTTAAGGAAACTTTACAGAAATGCCTTTCAAACAGCATACATTATGATTATAAAAACAATTTATGGGGAAAATGTTTTCCGAAGGGGTGGAGAGAGGACTATCGGAAAGTTCACACGATCCCTTTTTTTCCCCTCATAACTTTCAGTATCTAGTTCAGCGCCCGGTTACCTGAACGTTTTTTTTTTGTTTTTTTTTTCACTGGATTCTTATGTTTTTGATAACGGAGATTCCGAATATGCAAAAAAAAACACGTTTTGAAATTTTTTTATTCCACCACAACCCCAATTTTTAATTTTCAACTTCTTTTCGAAATTTTTTTTTTTTCAATCTACGTGAAAAAATACGAAGATTAAGAATATGAGGAAAGAAAACATTTTGATTTCAAATTTTTTATGAAAAACTCCAAAATTGATTACCCCCCCCCCTACCGTCTCACCACTCCATCTCGCTGTCTAAAAGTGAAAATAAACGACTGTTTTGTTTGTTTCCGCATGCGTAGATTTGTAGTGAAACAGCAAAAGGATCACGGCATGTGAAACCCTGACCAAAAAACTCGATATGCTAAAAATAACAGTTAAATATCTAGAAAATTTTTGTGTTTGTATGTATGTGCAACAATTTCTACAGCTTATCCGAATGAACAGAGAAAGAAGTGTGCAGAAATACATTTTACATACCAATATATATATATATATATTATAAAATATGGTAATTAATCATATATTAATTAATATCGATTAATTATCAGGAGGCCAGCACATCTAAAGAATCAAAGAGATTCAGAAATAGTATCTGCAATCTCAGGGGATTAAGGTACATTTAAAAAAATTACGTTGACCACTAACGTGGACAATTAATGTGCTAGAAATAGATCAACAATTTAGGTCTTAATAGACACAAGATGTGATCTATTTCTAGCACATTAATTGTCCACGTTAGTGGTCAACGTTATATATATATATATATATATATATATATATATATATATATATATATATATATATATATTTTTTTTTTTTATTATATGTATTTATTTTATCCTAATTAACAAATAACTCAGACAAAATAAATTGGTTAATAGATACCAGGGTAGCAGGGTAGCTCTCTTTTACTTGTTTCAGTCATTTGACTACAGCCATGCTGGAGCACCACCTTTAGTTGAGCAAATCGACCCTGGGACTTATTCTTTGTAAGCCTAGTACTTATTCTATCAGTCTCTTTTGCCGAACCGCTAGGCTACAGGGATGTAAACACACTAGCATCGGTTGTCAAGCGATGTTGGGGGGGGACAAACACAGACACACAAACATATACACACACATGTATATGTATATATATATATATATATATATATATATATATATATATATATATATATATATATATATATATAAATTTAGTGAATGGAGTAAAACGCATATGTTAACTGCATACTTTTAACATATGCGTTTTACTCCATTCACTAAATTTATAAATACTCAAGTACCCAAGATAACAAGGAGTTTCTACCTCATAAACAGGAGTTACACCACAGTCATTTTGTGATCTTTGCTACTCTGGTATCTATTAACCACTTTATTTTGTCCGAGTTATTTGTTAATTAGGAGAAAATAAATACATATAATAATATATATATATATATATATATATATATATATATATATTTAATCCTTTATATTGAACACTCAATATTTCATCTATTCAATAAGACATATTCCATATATTCAATAAGACATTCAATACTTTATTTCATTGTACCATCCATTTTTATTTTATATTATATATTGTATATTATATTATATATTGTATATTCCATATTCTATATCCCACATTGGTTTTGCAGGAATATAAATAAAACATAAAAAACAGACAGTGTGGGAACTCTTTTAAACAAAATAATATATTCCTCTATACACAATCATACAAAACCCCTTTTTTTGTATTTAGTTTTACTCACATATATATATATATATATATATATATATATATACATATATATGACGGGGGCTTCTTTCAGTTTCAGTCTACCAAATCCACTCACAAGGCTTTGGTCGGCCCGAGGCTATACTGGAAGACACTTGCCCAAGATGCCATGCAGTGGGATTGAACCCGGAACCATGTGGTTGGTTAGCAAGCTATTTACCACACAGCCACTCCTACGCCTATATGAAAACAGAAAAGATGAGAGTTGGTTTTGTTTTTCACTTTAAAGGTAGATGATTCTGATAGAAGCAACTACCTTGGTGTCAATTCATTGGAGTAATCCCAACAAAATACTACAAGTTTAGTCACTGGCTCAGCACCTATGTTTGTGCTCTTCTTTCCAAAATAATAAAAGCTTTAACATACTTCCAAAATGGGACTTCATCCATGTGTATCCGCATGTGTGTTTATGTAAGTGTGTGTTGGGGGGGGGGCATGAGAAAAACATTGATGGAAATTAACTTGCACAATGTTACACATCTGAATTTCTTTTTAATTGTAATGATGAAACAAGGGGTTTAGTTCTTACCACCAAAATTAATTCCCCTTGCATTTTTCTCTCTTTTTCAATATTCAATTAAAAGAGAGAATATGTTGTTACTGACAACGTTAAAACTTTAGTAACTTGATCAGTCTGTCATTGAACCAGGATTTTAATTTCATTTGATACACACTTTGCCATCATTTATATGGAGAATTGCAAACATGGCATATAAAGATAACTTATTTCAATAGAAATTTTATGACTACATTTCCATAAATGTTTTTCTCGCGCACCAGCACCAACACCCCAGCATGCAAAATAAGCAACAGCATATTAAGTAGTAATGTAGTATGACTGTTTCAAGCGGCTCCATTTAATTGAAGAATGCAATGATTACATCAATTCAAATGAAGTGCCATCTTCAGCTGCACAGATAAATAAATGGAATTTTAACAAGTAGGACACATTAATATAATTTTTCTTAAATATTTTAACAGAGCAAGAAGATGGAAGAAATCCACGTTCTTGCTATTGTAGCTAAGAATAGACTACAACTTCTAAGAATCACATAGAGCATAGTGGGGATTATAGGGTTGTAATTCATTTCTAATTCATTTATCTCTTTATCAACTACTAAATCTAAGACTAGAAGACTGTGTCTATTTTGAATAAAGGACAAGAGTGAGTTGACAGCTCATGGCTAGGTATGGTCATAAATATTATCATATGTACCCCTTTTCCCCTGGTGGGAAATAAGACATTAGGAGTAGTCAATTGGATATAAGTAACTCTATAAAAGAGGCAGAGTAGGGGTAGACTTTAAATCATAATGTTAATTACCAGTTAAAGGAGCAAGATGCTAAGAAACCAAAGATGCTAATACAGTGGAAATTTTATTTTGGGGCACTATGAGGGAATGTTTATAAACAATATTGTTATGTTGTATAAAAATAAAATTCAAGAATTTCAAAAATATATATATATATACAATGGGCTTCTTTTCAGTTTCCGTCTACCAAATCCACTCACAAGGCTTTGGTTGGCCCGAGGATATAGTGGAAGATACTTGCCCAAAGTACCACACAGTGGGACTGAACCCAGAACCATGTGTTTGGGAAGTAAGCTTCTTACCACATAGCCACTCCTGTGCCTATTATGTTAAAGTTTTTGTTATTTTGGAAGGAAGAACACAAACATAGGTGCTGAGCCAGTGACTAAACTTGTATTATTTTGTTGAGATTACTCCAATGAATTGACACCAAGGTAGTTGCTTCTATCAGAATCATTTACCTTTAAAGTGAAAAAACAAAACCGACATATACGACAGGTATGTAAAATATATTTCTGCATACTTCTTTCTCTGTTCATTTGGATAAGCTGTAGAAATTGTTGCATGCACACACAAACACAAAAATTCTCTGTTATTTTTAGCATATCGAGTTTTTTTGGTGAGGGCTTCACATACTGTGATCCTTTTGCTGTTTCACTATAAATCTACGCATGCAGAAACAGACAAAACAGTCGTTTATTTTCATTTTTAGACAGCGGGATAGGATGGCGAGGGGGGTTAGTTAATCAATTTTGGAGTTTTTCATAAAAAATTTGAAATTAAAATGTTTTCTTTCTTCCATATTCTTAATCTCTGTATTTTTCCATGTAGATTGAAAGAAAGAATTTAAAAAAAAAAGTTGAAGATTAAAAATTTGCAGGGTGGGGATGGAATTAAAAGTTTTGAAAATGTGGATTTTTTACATATTTGGAATCTCCATCATCGAAAACATAGGAATCCGGCAAAAAAAAAGAAATGTTTTGGTGACCAGGTGCTAAACTAGATACTGAAAGTTATGAAGGGAAAAAACAGACCATGTGAACTTTCTGAGTCCTCTTCCTACCCTTTGGAAAACATTTCCCCATAAATGTCTTTATAATTATAATTTGTGCTATTTGAATGGTATTTCTATAAGATTTCATCAATATATCCATTTTCTTGAAAGTTATGAGGGAAAAATCGGATCATGTGAATTTTCAAAAAGTCCTCTTCTCACCACCCCATGTTCATTTGCGCAGTTTTTTGGGGTTTTTTTTTCATATTCGTTTTCTACAGTTTTTAACACCTTGCAGGCTGGTATTTTCTTGTTTTCGTTAACGAGTCTCAAACTTTATATTGACCATATTTTGTAAATGTTCTGTCTGAGCATGGGCTGCATGGAAAATTTACATACTTCCATTTTTGTTATCTTCAAGTTCTCTTATGTTGAACTCAAGGAAAATAATGATTTTTTATCGTTATGTTAAAAGGTTAATAAGTGGGAGAAAAATTGAGTATATTCAAACTATATTTAGAGAAATAGTATGATAATTGGCATAGAAGTGAAGAGGCAGAGCTGTAAACACTGAACATACCATTAGTGTGAAGAGTTAGAAGGCTGGAGAATATTGAAGATGTGGCATAGAGATTTATTGCTGATAGAAATGGTAATAGCAACTAGATTAGATGTGTGATGGCTATATGAGAGGACTGATAACAGTATAACACAATTTTTGTCCTTGGGTAGCGACTGTTATTTGCTTGTTCCCTAAAATGTAAGAAAAATGGCTTATAAACTTAGCCTTTGTTATATTTATTCAAACCCCAAAGAATCCCTCTGAATACATAGTTATGATGCTTCCCCACTACTCCTGCTCATGAACAGAGATGCACATATTGTCAGCCACTAAGGGATATGTTCAAGTGGTTATGGTCAAGCAGCTGACAAGCAAATCTGTGGTACTGGGCAGAATATTTGCTATAATAATATTTTTGTTTCGGTAACTCAGTGCTGAATCTGTCTGAAATGTAATGAAAAATAGTTAAGTTTAAAAACGTTGATGTCCAGGTCACAGAAGCAAGGTTTGAAGGGAATAGTAGTCATTTCCTTTGATTTCTAGATGGATGTAAATAGGAAATAACCCTGGCCTAAGACAAGAAAAGAAAAAAATTGTTACACAGTGTAATCAGAGTAGTGGATTTCTCTGTAATAACGGGTGATATTGGCCAAGCCACAGTGGAGTGAAAGTAACCAGGGTGAAGAGAAGAAGGCAGTATCGAGTGAATTTTGGTCGTGAATATAGAGCAATAGTTACCAGAATAGAGTCATATTGCCAAAATAGAGAATGATAAGTGAAGAGATAAATTAATGAAAATGTGTGTTTTGTCACCATGTTATGCCTATATTCAACAGACTTGCTTATCTGGAGATGGAGACTTTTAAAACAATAGGTGATAATAATAACAACATTCTAGACTAGAATTTTTAAAATGGTAATCTGTCCAACTGATAAGGAATAATGAAGAGGCAGAAACAGTATATGGGTTGATTCTTGCTTTCATCTCTGGGAAAGGACTATTCTGATACAGTTGATCTGTGATCAAAGGCATTTTAGCCATAACAAATATATTTTTTAAAGTTTTGTTTTCTTCAGACATATAATATATCAAAGGCTGTATAATCCAGTATGTTCTTTACTTTTATAATGGGAGCATGTCAACTGAGGCACATTGGTTATTATTTCTTGCAAGTTGAGCAATCATGTAAGACTGATGATCAAATTGAAACTGATCATACTCTTCTCCTTTGAATCTATATTTTTGTAAGAAGCAGTCACATTGGCAACTTTGCTTATGTTATTTTTATTCCTCTAATAACACCTATTAAAATGTTTTAAGTCTTTCTTCAACTGAAGCTTGGCCTCAAAGTGTAGAAACAATTTTTTTTAGTCTTTTGCTGCAAATGAAATATACCAGCTGTCTCAAACAATTGAATTTCTCAATTTTTTATTTTAACCTAAAATTTAGTTATTGTTAAATGAAATCCATTGGAAATTTGCAATATGCCTATTTATTCATTCATTTTTAGTCTGAAATTAGTATTATTTATTTTTTTTAAATTATGGTTTTTAGCAAGTGCATTGTGTTACAGAGATTACTTACAAACCAAAGTGCGTGTTATTTTATCAGTTCTAATGGTATTCTTAATCCAGAATACATATTTAAAAAATTTTAATATAATCTAATGAGGTGTTAAAGTAGTATTATCAACTGATATATATATATGTCATCATCATCATCATCATCATCATTTAACGTCCGCTTTCCATGCTAGCATGGGCTGGACGATTGAGGACTGGCAAACCAGATGGCTGCATCAGGTACAATCTGATCTGGCAGAGTTTCTACAGCTGGATGCCCTTCCTAACGCCAACCACTCCGAGAGTGTAGTGGGTGCTTTTATGTGCCACCGGCACGAGGGCCAGTCAGGTGGTACTGGCAACGGCCACGCTCAAATGGTGTTTTTTACATGCCACCTGCACAGCAGCCAGTCCAGCGGCACTGGCAATGACCTCGCTTGAATGTTTTTTTCACGTGCCAGTAGGACGACGCTGGTAACGATCACGCTCAAATGGTGCTTTTTATGTGTCACCCCAATGATTTATGACATCAACTTCAGAAAGCCAGTAAATCACCTGATAACCTATCAATTGAGTGACCTCATTAGCTAGATTAATTACATTCTCACCAGAAAACAAGATACAAGGTTGTTCTTAAATGCAAAGACCTTCTCTGGTGAAGAATGTACCCCCCAAAATAGATTAGTTATTAGCAACTCAGGCTTGACTGATTCCAAGAAGCAGACCAGTCTGGAAAAGAAGGATTTGAAAGCTTAAGGATCCTTTGAATGGTCAGAGATTTAGGGATGCCCTAATTGAGAAATTTAATGAGAAAGAGGAAGAACTACAGACTTGTAACATAAACGGTAACTGGAAATTCCTACAGGACAGATTGCTGAGTGTAACAGACCAAATCTGTGGCTGGTGCAAAGTCCCAACCCAACCTAGGGTAATGTGATGGTGGTGGAATGATGTTGAAGACAAGACCATTATAGTGAAGAAACAGGCCTGAAAGGACTGGAAGAACGGTGGTAGTATTCTATATCAGGTAGCTAGGAGGGAGGCTAGAAAATCAGATATGCTTAGCCAAAGGAGAAGCAGAAAAGAGGAAGTATTCTAATGTTCTGTAGCAAGAGGACCAGAGACTTAAGGTGTTTTGGATTGCAAGAAGGCTTGGAAGTACCACTATGAAAAGTTGCAAAATGTAGAAAATCCATGAGAGAAGGAGAGTCTACCTAATGTGGACCCAACAGAGGGGCCAGCTATGTGAATTGACTGTAGCTTGGTAGATAAAGCAATTAAGGATATGAAGACAGGGAAAGCTCTTGACTTATCAGGAATCACTACTGGAAGATTAACAGGGAAAGTAGTCTTTAAGTGGGGAAAATGTGCAGGTATATTAAACACTAGGAATGTACAAAGAATAGACTTTGTCAAATGCCCAGATGGGTATTTAGAAGTAGTAGATAGCTTCTGTTACCTAGGCGACTAAAAATAATTAACTCAGGTCCCTCATACCAAGAACAAAACAAGCAGCATACGATATTTTCTACATGTACACTTGTAGAACTTTTAAGTTTTCCTACAAATTGCACTGCAACAAAACAGCTACTGTTAACTTCCGTATAACTTTGACTTCACTTAAGAACACATTTGTACACTTATCCCATTATTCTTCCATCCCATCTAGATTTAATTTACCTTAACCTTATTATAACACTACTCTTATTAAACCAGAACTGTTGGAGTATGTCTTCTCTTGATTGTTAGGTCAAGTTAAGCTCTATTTAATAAGTAAACACTATATATAATTAATTCAACTTACTAATTTCAGGTACTTGAATTACCCAGTACTTTCTCATATTTCTAATTGAAGTATCTATTATCCAGGATTATTTATTTCTCTTCCTTGATTTTATTTTTCATTTTTATTTGCACTTTAACTAAAACTTTTAAATTTATAAACTTTAATATTTTCACCTATATATTTCACCTAGATAGCACCTATTTCACCTATATAGCAGAGTACCATTGTAACAGAATATATGCTATATCCCACCCTCTACATTCCACCAGCACCAGCAGATTTTTCACCAAAAGTTCATTTTGGGATATTCTTTATCTTTTTTTATAGCCACCATACTAGCAACTTAACTACCCTACTATGCCTTACTTCACCATCTAATGATTGACCACCATCATCATTAGCTTCACAATTAACAGCTATTTTCCCTTTCTTATCCTTGAACCATGCCCTCTCCCCACATTATCTTAATATGTATATTCAAGGGCTACATTTGTTAGGTGGTCGCTATTACATGTTTGACGATTAACATATGCCCTCCTCTTGGTGTCTTTGAACCTCCCTCTCCCACTTTCTTAATTATGTGTATATACAAAAGTGCAT
The DNA here is from genome assembly GCF_046866305.1 of Octopus bimaculoides. Taxonomy (NCBI): domain Eukaryota; kingdom Metazoa; phylum Mollusca; class Cephalopoda; order Octopoda; family Octopodidae; genus Octopus; species Octopus bimaculoides. The sequence continues at coordinate 133,387,781 of NC_142928.1, forward strand.
TTATATGAACACACACATCATCCCATCAGCACATCTCTATTGATTAGTATATATCTAGCCTTACACTGGTTTCACTGTTTTTTCCTCACATTGGAGTGTTACTATATAGTGCTGTACAATAGAGACAAGCACAGCTTTAACACACAATAATACACTTTTTGCTTCATCATTTTTGTGTCAAATTTTTTTCCATGGAAAATTATCATTTAGAGGTACTAGATGTGAACTTTTTTCTTATATAGTTTTAATTAAAATCCAACAGTCATGTATCATGTCAAGGTCTCTCAAACACCCTGGTATTCCCACACATTTACAAAGTTTGTCCTAGTTTTTCTTTTCTGTTTGTTTTCTTTTTGTTTTTGACTGCTGAACAGTATCCCTCGTCCTAATTCAATGTGCTAGAGTGCTATAGCTCCAGTTGTGTTGAAAATCGTAGTCATGAAGAGAAATGTTTTTTACTTTATTTTGATATAAAAATTGATGGGGGTAGATCAGATCATCATGAAATATAAAAGTGAAATTTTACCAACTACAAATGTACCAAAACTTAAAAGTCCTTGTGGCTTGTACTTTTGAATTTAATTAGGTCTGAAAATACTGCAAAATTGATTGTTTGTGACTTGTAACAAAATAGGCTTTACATAAATATTTTTAAAAATTAACAAAAAAAAAAGTCTCTACATGTCCTACATTCATAGCCCATATCTCACTACCATGTAGTATAACTGTTCACACATAAGCATCATAAAATCTACCTTTCACTCTGAAAGAGAGTCCTTTTGTTGCCAACTGAGGTAGTAGCTCTATGAACTTCTTCCATCCCATTCTTATTCTAGAAGCAATACTTTC